>NW_022262694.1:97500-160000 GCF_002021735.2 Oncorhynchus kisutch | reverse complement strand
TCTAAATAGGTGTTCTACTCCGCTACCCAGCACCTCGTCTAAATAGGTTTTCTACTCCGCTACCAGCACCCCTCGTCTAAATAGGTGTTCTACTCCGCTACCCAGCACCTCGTCTAAATAGGTGTTCTACTCCACTACCCAGCACCTCGTCTAAATAGGTGTTCTACTCCGCTACCCAGCACCTCGTCTAATAGGTGTTCTACTCCGCTACCCAGCACCTCATCTAAATAGGTGTTCTACTCCGCTACCCAGCACCTCGTCTAAATAGGGTGTTCTACTCCGCTACCCAGCACCTCGTCTAAATAGGTGTTCTACTCCGCTACCCAGCACCTCGTCTAAATAGGTGTTCTACTCCGCTACCCAGCACCTCGTCTAAATAGGTGTGCGTTTCTTTTCTACAGACTGTAACTACCATATGGGAAGAAAATGGGACAAAAGTACTCAAAAAAAGTACTAATTTCGGACCTGATGCCTCTGTGCTTGGCACTCAGCATTAAGGAGAGGATTGGGGGTAAGATCCTGCTACAGGACTAGTGTTCTGTCCAGGGGGTGTCCTGTACATCAAGCTTCTCACTACAGAAACAGGAGATAGACTAGGTCCTGTCCAGGGGGTGTACTGTCTCACTTACAGAGACAGGAGATAGACTAGTGTCCTGTCCAGGGGGTGTACTGTCTCACTACAGAGACAGGAGATAGACTAGTGTCCTGTCCAGGGGGTGTACTGTACATCAAGCTGTCTCACTACAGAGACAGGAGATAGACTAGTGTCCTGTCCAGGGGGTGTACTGTCTCACTACAGAAACAGAAGATAGACTAGTGTCCTCTCCAGGGTGTGTCCTGTACATCAAGCTGTCTCACTACAGAAACAGGAGATAGACTAGGTCCTGTCCAGGGGGTGTCCTGTACATCAAGCTGTCTCACTACAGAAACAGGAGATAGACTAGTGTCCTGTCCAGGGGGTGTACTGTCTCACTACAGAAACAGGAGATGACTAGTGTCCTGTCCAGGGGGTGTCCTGTACATTCAAGCTGTCTCACTACAGAAACAGGAGATAGACTAGTGTCCTGTCCAGGGGTGTCCTGTAATCAAGCTGTCTCACTACAGAGACAGGAGATAGACTAGTGTCCTGTCCAGGGGGTGTCCTGTACATCAAGCTGTCTCACTACAGAAACAGGAGATAGACTAGTGTCCTGTCCAGGGGGTGTCCTGTACATCAAGCTGTCTCACTACAGAGACAGGAGATAGACTAGTGTCCTGTCCAGGGGTGTACTGTACATCAAGCTGTCTCACTACAGAAACAGGAGATAGACTAGTGTCCTGTCCAGGGGGTGTCCTGTACATCAAGCTGTCTCACTACAGAAACAGGAGATAGACTAGTGTCCTGTCCAGGTGGTGTCCTGTACATCAAGCTGTCTCACTACAGAAAACAGGAGATAGACTAGTGTCCTGTCCAGGGGGTGTCCTGTACATCAAGCTGTCTCACTACAGAAACAGGAGATAGACTAGTGTCCTGTCCAGGGGGTGTACTGTCTCACTACAGAAACAGGAGATAGACTAGTGTCCTGTCCAGGGGGTGTCCTGTACATCAAGCTGTCTCACTACAGAAACAGGAGATAGACTAGTGTCCTGTCCAGGGGGTGTCCTGTACATCAAGCTGTCTCACTACAGAAACAGGAGATAGACTAGTGTCCTGTCCAGGGGGTGTCCTGTACATCAAGCTGTCTCACTACAGAAACAGGAGATAGACTAGTGTCCTGTCCCAGGGGGTGTACTGTCTCACTACAGAAACAGGAGATAGACTAGTGTTCTGTCCAGGGGGTGTCCTGTACATTCAAGCTGTCTCACTACAGAAACAGGAGATAGACTAGTGTCCTGTCCAGGGGGTGTCCTGTACATCAAAGCTGTCTCACTACAGAGACAGGGAGATAGACTAGTGTCCTGTCCAGGGGGTGTACTGTACATCAAGCTGTCTCACTACAGAAACAGGAGATAGACTAGTGTCCTGTCCAGGGGGTGTCCTGTACATCCAAGCTGTCTCACTACAGAAACAGGAGATAGGACTAGTGTCCTGTCCAGGGGGTGTCCTGTACATCAAGCTGTCTCACTACAGAAACAGGAGATCCTGCCATTCCCTCTGCTTCTACAATGTTTGTGGGCTAGACCTCTTATAGTGGTGTTCAGTTCTCTGCATTATACTCTCAATTATACTATACTGCATTGCAGTGCTTGAGGCGTCACTACAGACCCTGGTTTGATCCCAGGCTGTGTCACCGAGAGGCCCATGAGGTGCCACACAATTGGGCCCAGCGTCGTCCGGGTTAGGGGAGGGTTTGGCCCAGCGTCATCCGGGTTAGGGGAGGGTTTGGCCCAGCGTCGTCCGGGTTAGGGGAGGGTTTGGCCCAGCGTCGTCGGGTTAGGGGAGGGTTTGGCCCAGCGTCGTCCGGGTTAGGGGAGGGTTTGGACCAGCGTCGTCCGGGTTAGGGGAGGGTTGACCAGCGTCGTCCGGGTTAGGGGAGGGTTTGGCCCAGCGTCGTCCGGGTTAGGGGAGGGTTTGGCCCAGCGTCGTCCGGGTTAGGGAGGATTTGGACCAGCGTCGTCCGGGTTAAAGAGGGTTTGGCCGGTCGGGATTTCCTTGTCCCATCGCTCTCTATCGACCCCTTGTGGCGTGCCGGGGCGCCTGCAAGCCCACTTCCGTTCGCCAGTTGGACGATGTTTCCTACGACACATTTGGTGCGGCTCAGCTTCCTGGTTTACACGAGCCAATGGTTCAAGAAGCGGTATGGCTCGGCAGGGGTCAGGTGGACCTTCACCTGCTCGCCGACGCCGTAGGGGAAGTTAACAGAGATGGGGACCAGGGACTGTAACTTTGAAAATAAAAGAGACTGCACTGTCTTCATCAGGGTATGATTGAAGTATGAGGGATGAGGTATGGTGACCCTGAGAAGACAGCTTGGCTGTCGAAACGGTGGTAATTACAATTTCTTTGGCAATCTGACAGCTCCTAGAGTGTGTGGCTCTCTTTTTATTTCTACTACCGCTACCCAGCAGCCTCGTCTAATAGGTGTCTTACTCCGCTACCCCGAGCCACCTCGTCCTAAAATAGGTGTTTCTAACTCCCGTACCCAGCAACCTCGTTAAATAGGTGTTCTACTCCGCTACCCAGCACTCGTCTAAATAGGTGTTCTACTCCGCTACCCAGCACCTCGTCTAAATAGGTGTTCTACTCCGCTACCCAGCACCTCGTCTAAATAGGTGTTCTACTCCGCTACCCAGCACCTCGTCTAAATAGGTGTTCTACTCCGCTACCCAGCACCCTCGTCTAAATAGGTGTGCGTTTCTTTTTCTACAAGACTGTAACTACCATATGGGAAGAAAATGGGACAAAAGTACTCAAAAAAAGTATAATTTGGGACCTGATGCCTCTGTGCTTGGCACTCAGCATTAAGGAGAAGGATTGGGGGGTAAGATCCTGCTACAGACTAGTGTTCTGTCCAGGGAGTGTCCTGTACATCAAGCTGTCTCACTACAGAAACAGGAGATAGACTAGTGTCCTGTCCAGGGGGTGTACTGTCTCACTACAGAGACAGGAGATAGACTAGTGTCCTGTCCAGGGGGTGTACTGTCTCACTACAGAGACAGGAGATAGACTAGTGTCCTGTCCAGGGGGTGTACTGTACATCAAGCTGTCTCACTACAGAAACAGGAGATAGACTAGTGTCCTGTCCAGGGGGTGTACTGGTCTCACTACAGAGGACAGGAGATAGACTAGTGTCCTGTCCAGGGGGTGTACTGGTCTCACTACAGAAACAGGAGATAGACTAGTGTCCTCTCCAGGGTGTGTCCTGTACATCAAGCTGTCTCACTACAGAAACAGGAGATAGACTAGTGTCCTGTCCAGGGGGTGTCCTGTACATCAAGCTGTCTCACTACAGAAACAGGAGATAGACTAGTGTCCTGTCCAGGGGGTTGTACTGTCTCACTACAGAAACAGGAGATAGACTAGTGTCCTGTCCAGGGGGTGTCCTGTACATCAAGCTGTCTCACTACAGAAACAGGAGATAGACTAGTGTCCTGTCCAGGGGGTGTCCTGTACATCAAGCTGTCTCACTACAGAGACAGGAGATAGACTAGTGTCCTGTCCAGGGGGTGTACTGTACATCAAGCTGTCTCACTACAGAAACAGGAGATAGACTAGTGTCCTGTCCAGGGGGTGTCCTGTACATCAAGCTGTCTCACTACAGAAACAGGAGATAGACTAGTGTCCTGTCCAGGTGGTGTCCTGTACATCAAGCTGTCTCACTACAGAAACAGGAGATAGACTAGTGTCCTGTCCAGGGGGTGTCCTGTACATCAAGCTGTCTCACTACAGAAACAGGAGATAGACTAGTGTCCTGTCAAGGGGGTGTACTGTCTCACTACAGAAACAGGAGATAGACTAGTGTCCTGTCCAGGGGGTGTCCTGTACATCAAGCTGTCTCACTACAGAAACAGGAGATAGACTAGTGTCCTGTCCAGGGGGTGTCCTGTACATCAAGCTGTCTCACTACAGAAACAGGAGATAGACTAGTGTCCTGTCCAGGGGGTGTCCCTGTACATCAAGCTGTCTCACTACAGAAACAGGAGATAGACTAGTGTCCTGTCCAGGGGTGTACTGTCTCACTACAGAAACAGGAGATAGACTAGTGTCCTGTCCAGGGGGTGTCCTGTACATCAAGCTGTCTCACTACAGAAACAGGAGATAGACTAGTGTCCTGTCCAGGGGGTGTACTGTACATCAAGCTGTCTCACTACAGAAACAGGAGATAGACTAGTGTCCTGTCCAGGGGGTGTCCTGTACATCAAGCTGTCTCACTACAGAAACAGGAGATAGACTAGTGTCCTGTCCAGGGGGTGTCCTGTACATCAAGCTGTCTCACTACAGAAACAGGAGATCCTGCCATTCCCTCTGCTTCTACCATGTTTGTGGGCTAGACCTCTTATAGTGGTGTTCAGTTCTCTGCATTATACTCCTCCATTATACTATACTGCATTGCAGTGCTTGAGGCGTCACTACAGACCCTGGTTTGATCCGCAGGCTGTGTCACCGAGAGGCCCATGAGGTGCCACACAATTGGCCCAGCGTCGTCCGGTTAGGGGAGGGTTTGGCCCAGCGTCATCCGGGTTAGGGGAGGGTTTGGCCCAGCGTCGTCCGGGTTAGGGGAGGGTTTGGCCAGCGTCGTCCGGGTTAGGGGAGGGTTTGGCCCAGCGTCGTCCGGGTTAGGGGAGGGTTTGGACCAGCGTCGTCCGGGTTAGGGGAGGGTTTGGACCAGCGTCGTCCGGGTTAGGGGAGGGTTTGGCCCAGCGTCGTCCGGGTTAGGGGAGGGTTTGGCCCAGCGTCGTCCGGGTTAGGGGAGGATTTGGACCAGCGTCGTCCGGGTTAAAGAGGGTTTGGCCGGTCGGGATTTCCTTGTCCCATCGCTCTCTATCGACCCCTTGTGGCGTGCCGGGGCGCCTGCAAGCCCACTTCCGTTCGCCAGTTGGACGATGTTTCCTACGACACATTTGGTGCGGCTCGCTTCCTGGTTACACGAGCAATGTATCAAGAAGCGGTATGGCTCGGCAGGGTCGTGACCTTCACCTCTCCCGACTCCGTAGGGAAGTTACAGAGTTGGGGACCAGACTGTAACTTGAAAATAAAAGAGAGCTGCACTGTCTTCATCAGGGTATGATGAAGTATGATGATGAGGTATGGTTGTACCCTGATGAAGACAGCTTGGCTGTCGAAACGGTGGTAATTACAATTCTTTTGCATCTGAGCTCCTAGAGTGTGTGGCTCTCTTTTATTTTCTACTCCGCTACCCAGCACCTCGTCTAAATAGGTGTTCTACTCCGCTACCCAGCACCTCGTCTAAATAGGTGTTCTACTCCGCTACCCAGCACCTCGTCTAAATAGGTGTTCTACTCCGCTACCCAGCACCTCGTCTAAATAGGTGTTCTACTCCGCTACACAGCAGCTCGTCTAAATAGGTGTTCTACTCCGCTACCCCAGCACCTCGTCTAAATAGGTGTTCTACTCCGCTACCCAGCACCTCGTCTAAATAGGTGTTCTACTCCGCTACCCAGCACCTCGTCTAAATAGGTGTGCGTTTCTTTTCTACAAGACTGTAACTACCATATGGGAAGAAAATGGGACAAAAGTACTCAAAAAAGTATAATTTGGGACCTGATGCCTCTGTGCTTGGCACTCAGCATTAAGGAGAAGGATTGGGGGTAAGATCCTGCTACAGACTAGTGTTCTGTCCAGGGAGTGTCCTGTACATCAAGCTGTCTCACTACAGAAACAGGAGATAGACTAGTGTCCTGTCCAGGGGGTGTACTGTACATCAAGCTGTCTCACTACAGAAACAGGAGATAGACTAGTGTCCTGTCCAGGGGGTGTACTGTACGTCAAGCTGTCTAACTACAGAAACAGGAGATAGACTAGTGTCCTGTCCAGGGGGTGTACTGTACATCAAGCTGTCTCACTACAGAAACAGGAGATAGACTAGTGTCCTGTCCAGGGGGTGTACTGTACATCAAGCTGTCTAACTACAGAAACAGGAGATAGACTAGTGTCCTGTCCAGGGGGTGTACTGTACATCAAGCTGTCTCACTACAGAAACAGGAGATCCTGCCATTCCCTCTGCTTCTACCATGTTTGTGGGCTAGACCTCTTATAGTGGTGTTCAGTTCTCTGCTGGTTTAGATTTCATCATTCTGATAAAGTGAGAGCCTCGATCAATGGACGTACCAGCAGTGGTCTCCTTCCCTTCCTCCCTCTCCCTGCCTGGTCACATTGTCCTCACGCCCAGTTAGACCACTGAGACCAGTCCTATATCTGATCTGTTGCGTTCTGTTCTGTTATGGTTTCTATTGTTGGCAGTTTGTTGTTTTCCTGCCAAGCTGTTCAGTCTGTATGAGAACACTACCTCTCAGACAGACAGAGAGAAAAGAGAGAGAGAGAGATAGAGAGTGTGAGAGCATGAGCGAGAGAGAGAGAGAGAGAGAGAGGGAGAGAGAGAGAGAGAGAGAGAGAAAGAGAGAGAGACAGAGAGAGACAGAGTGAGAGAGAGAGAGAGAGAGAGAGAGAGAGAGCGAGAGAGAGAGAGAGAGAGAGAGAGAGACGAGAGAAGGGAGAGAGAGAGAGAGAAGAGAGAGGAGAGAGAGAGAGAGGAGAGAGAGACGAGAGAGAGAAGAGAGAGAGAGAGAGAGAGAAAGAGAAGAGAGAGAGAGAGAGAGCGAGAGAGATAGAGAGTATGTATGTGTCCGTGCGTGTGTCAGTCAGTTTGTGTATTCTAACATTGCCTCGGCGATTAGTGAATTTCCTCTTTCACCTTCCCTGTCTGTAGGAGATTGCTCTGGGTGTTTCCGGGCAAGTGTGTGTGTGTGTGTGTGTGTGTGTGTGTTAGAGATTGCTTCCTCTGGCCTCCCTGTGGTAAATGCTTCAGATAATACAAATTTGTTTCCTTCAACCATGTCAGTATATCACTATGTCTAGTGGTGTTTCTGACCACACAAACAACCCACACACACACACTCTCTCTCTCTCTCTCTCTCCCCCCCTCTTCTCTCTCTCTCTCCCTCTCTCTCTCTCTCTCTCTCTCTCCTCTCTCTCTCTCTCTCTCTCTCTCTCTCTCTCTCTCTCTCTCTCTCTCTCTCTCCTCTCTCTCTCTCTCTCCCCCCCCTCTCTCTCTCTCTCTCTCCCTCTCTTCTCTCTCTCGTCTCTCTCTCCCCCCCCTCTCTCTCTCTCCTCTCTCTCTCCCTCTCTCTCTCTCTCTCTCTCTCCCCCCCTCTCTCTCTCTCCCTCTCTCTCTCTCTCTCCTCTCTCTCTCTCCCTCTCTCTCTCTTTCTCTCATCTCCCTCTCTCTCTCTTCTCTCTCTCTCTACCCTGTAGGTTTGTCAGTGAGATTTAAATGACAAGGAAGGTGTGGCCTGAGTCCAGACAGTTTTTTGTATACAGTGCTTTGTTGCTGAGAGTGTAGCTGGTCTGATTGCTCTCTGAGTGAGGGAGTGAGAGAGAGAGAGAGAGAGACAGAGAGACAGTAGATCCTAAGCCACAGTAACATGTATTGGGAGACTGTATGTCAGTCATTACAACTCTATATGAATCTACTGACTATAAGCAGTTCTAATTGTATTTGGCTCATTAATCTTTATGGGAATATGATACAGTGAATATGCTGTGCTGCTATGTTTAATATTTTTCACTAGAGGGTGATGTTGTATAGCTACTTGCTTTGGCAATGTTAACACGTTTCCCATGCCAATAAAGCCCTTGAATTGAGAGAGAGAGAGACAGAAAGAGACAGAGAGAGAGAGAGTGTTGCACATTATCAAGGATGTGTGTGTGCTGTCTCTATGTGTGAGCACCTGGGATCTGAACCCAGTAGTTCATTATGCCTAGTCTGGGATCTGAACCCAGTAGTTCATTATGCCTGGTGTGGGATCTGAACCCAGTAGTTCATTATGCCTAGTCTGGGATCTGAACCCAGTAGTTCATTATGCCTGGTCTGGGATCTGAACCCAGTAATTCATTATGCCAGTAGTTCATTATGCCTGGTCTGGGATCTGAACCCAGTAGTTCATTATGCCTGGTGTGGGATCTGAACCCAGTAGTTCATTATGCCTGGTCTGGGATCTGAACCCAGTAGTTCATTATGCCTGGTCTGGGATCTGAACCCAGTCGTTAATTATGCCTGGTCTGGGATCTGAACCCAGTCGTTAATTATGCCTGGTCTGAGATCTGAACCCAGTAGTTCATTCCACCTGGTCTTGGATCTGAACCCAGTAGTTCATTATACCTGGTTTGGGATTTGAACTGACAACCTTCTAGTCTGCCTCTCTAACCTGTTGCTACCTGTTGCTATGTACTGAGTGGGGATTAGTTTAGTTTATTCCACTAAACATGGCAGCTAAAAGCAGAATTGCGTATACATTAGGAAATTCAAGGAAACCAAAATAAATCAATAAATGGGATACAGTATCAAGAAAGATCAGACGTCACAGATGGGATCAGGGTTGGTGCACGGCTTCCATTTTGGATGGTCAGCTGATGAATATCAATGGTCCTGAGGAGGAGGAAGGATCTCAGTCACATTCAAGGAGTCAGAGACAGACAGGTCAGGGAGACAGAGACAGACAGGTCAGGGAGTCTGAGACAGACAGGCCAAAGAGACAGACAAGTCAGGAAGGCAGAGACAGACGGGTCACAGGAGTCAGAGACAGACAGGTCAAGGAGTTAGAGACAGACAGGTCAGGGAGACTGGGATTTATCTTTATTTATTTGTGCATAGGCTTGTACCATTTCATCAAGATAGTCTCTAAAACCATTCAGATGTGAAGGTCTGAACAATGTTAACTGAACAAAGCTCAGTTAACTCAGGTGTGTCTCAATCTGGCCCAGAGGCAGGTTTTCTGTTTAGGTGCAGATACATAAAGCTGCCACAAGTGGCGCCGGTGTGCCCTTCTCCACTTGTTCTGAATCCCAAACACACCAGAGAGAAAGAAGGACAGGTGTGGTAGCAGTGTTTGTAGCACAGCCAGCTAGCCTTCTAGATGTCTACACAGCCAGCAGTACATGTAAGTACAACTTCACTCAGACATCACCTTCTATTGTAATGACAGGTACAACTTCACTCAGACATCACCTTCTATTGTAATGACAGGTACAACTTCACTCAGACATCACCTTCTATTGTAATGACAGGTACAACTTCACTCAGACATCACCTTCTATTGTAATGACAGGTACAACTTCACTCAGACATCACCTTCTATTGTAATGACAGGTACAACTTCACTCAGACATCACCTTCTATTGTAATGACAGGTACAACTTCACTCAGACATCACCTTCTATTGTAATGACAGGTACAACTTCACTCAGACATCACCTTCTATTGTAATGACAGGTACAACTTCACTCAGACATCACCTTCTACTGTAATGACAGGTACAACATGTACAACTTCACTCAGACATCACCTCCTACTGTAATGATAGGTACAACATGTACAACTTCACTCAGACATCACCTTCTATTGTAATGACAGGTACAACTTCACTCAGACATCACCTTCTACTGTAATGACAGGTGCAACATGTACAACTTCACTCAGACATCACCTTCTACTGTAATGACAGGTACAACTTCACTCAGACATCACCTTCTACTGTAATGACAGGTACAACATGTACAACTTCACTCAGACATCACCTCCTACTGTAATGACAGGTACAACAGGTACAACTTCACTCAGACATCACCTTCTACTGTAATGACAGGTACAACTTCATTCAGACATCACCTTCTACTGTAATGACAGGTACAACATGTACAACTTCACTCAGACATCACCTTCTACTGTAATGACAGGTACAACTTCACTCAGACATCACCTTCTATTGTAATGACAGGTACAACTTCACTCAGACATCACCTCCTACTGTAATGACAGGTACAACTTCACTCAGACATCACCTCCTACTGTAATGACAGAATGACTTTACCTCCGTCTGAATGCATCTCAGGGTTGTGTTCATTAGGAATCAAATGGAAGAAAACAGACTGAAACAGGGAGGGATCTTCCTGAATTCATCTAATATGAAAAACTCCATTTCCTTTTCAATTGCAAAACTAATTTACAATAATGAATACAACCCAGGTGTATAACAGCCCAGGTGTCTCCCACAGTACCTGTAGACTCGGCCCAGGTGTATAACAGCCCAGGTGTCTCCCACAGTGCATGTAGGCTCGGCCCAGGTGTATAACAGCCCATGTGTCTCCCACAGTACATGTAGGCTCGGCCCAGGTGTATAACAGCCCATGTGTCTCCCACAGTACCTGTAGACTCGGCCCAGGTGTATAACAGCCCATGTGTCTCCCACAGTACCTGTAGACTCGGCCCAGGTGTATAACAGCCCATGTGTCTCCCACAGTGCATGTAGGCTCGGCCCAGGTGTATAACAGCCCATGTGTCTCCCACAGTGCATGTAGGCTCGGCCCAGGTGTATAGCAGCCCATGTGTCTCCCACAGTGCATGTAGGCTCGGCCCAGGTGTATAACAGCCCAGGTGTCTCCCACAGTACCTGTAGACTCGGCCCAGGTGTATAACAGCCCATGTGTCTCCCACAGTGCATGTAGACTCGGCCCAGGTGTATAACAGCCCATGTGTCTCCCACAGTGCATGTAGGCTCGGCCCAGGTGTATAACAGCCAAGGTGTCTCCCACAGTGCATGTAGACTCGGCCCAGGTGTATAACAGCCCATGTGTCTCCCACAGTGCATGTAGACTCGGCCCAGGTGTATAACAGCCCATGTGTCTCCCACAGTGCATGTAGGCTCGGCCCAGGTGTATAACAGCCCATGTGTCTCCCACAGTACCTGTAGACTCGGCCCAGGTGTATAACAGCCCAGGTGTCTCCCACAGTGCATGTAGGCTCGGCCCAGGTGTATAACAGCCCATGTGTCTCCCACAGTGCATGTAGACTCGGCCCAGGTGTATAACAGCCCATGTGTCTCCCACAGTGCATGTAGGCTCGGCCCAGGTGTATAACAGCCCATGTGTCTCCCACAGTGCATGTAGGCTCGGCCCAGGTGTATAACAGCCCAGGTGTCTCCCACAGTACCTGTAGACTCGGCCCAGGTGTATAACAGCCCAGGTGTCTCCCACAGTGCATGTAGGCTTGGCCCAGGTGTATAACAGCCCATGTGTCTCCCACAGTGCATGTAGACTCGGCCCAGGTGTGTACCTGTAGACTCGGCCCAGGTGTGTACCTGTAGACTCGGCCCAGGTGTGTACCTGTAGACTTGGCCCAGGTGTGTACCTGTAGACTTGGCCCAGGTGTGTACCTGTAGACTTGGCCCAGGTGTGTACCTGTAGACTCGGCCCAGGTGTGTACCTGTAGACTCGGCCCAGGTGTGTACCTGTAGACTCGGCCCAGGTGTGTACCTGTAGACTCGGCCCAGGTGTGTACCTGTAGACTCGGCCCAGGTGTGTACCTGTAGGCTCGGCCCAGGTGTGTACCTGTAGACTCGGCCCAGGTGTGTAACAGCCCATGTGTCTCCCACAGTGCATGTAGGCTCGGCCCAGGTGTATAACAGCCCAGGTGTCTCCCACAGTGCATGTAGACTCGGCCCAGGTGTATAACAGCCCATGTGTCTCCCACAGTGCATGTAGACTCGGCCCAGGTGTATAACAGCCCATGTGTCTCCCACAGTACCTGTAGACTCGGCCCAGGTGTATAACAGCCCAGGTGTCTCCCACAGTGCATGTAGACTCGGCCCAGGTGTATAACAGCCCAGGTGTCTCCCACAGTGCATGTAGGCTTGGCCCAGGTGTATAACAGCCCATGTGTCTCCCACAGTGCATGTAGACTCGGCCCAGGTGTGTACCTGTAGACTCGGCCCAGGTGTGTACCTGTAGACTCGGCCCAGGTGTGTACCTGTAGACTCGGCCCAGGTGTGTACCTGTAGACTCGGCCCAGGTGTGTACCTGTAGACTCGGCCCAGGTGTGTACCTGTAGACTCGGCCCAGGTGTGTACCTGTAGACTCGGCCCAGGTGTGTACCTGTAGACTCGGCCCAGGTGTGTACCTGTAGACTAGGCCCAGGTGTCTACTTGTAGACTTGGCCCAGGTGTCTACTTGTAGACTTGGCCCAGGTGTGTACCTGTAGACTCGGCCCAGGTGTGTACCTGTAGACCTGGCCCAGGTGTGTACCTGTAGACTCGGTCCAGCTGTGTACCTGTAGACTAGGCCCAGGTGTGTACCTGTAGACTCGGCCCAGGTGTGTACCTGTAGACTCGGCCCAGGTGTGTACCTGTAGACTCGGCCCAGGTGTGTACCTGTAGACTCGGCCCAGCTGTGTACCTGTAGACTAGGCCCAGGTGTGTACCTGTAGACTCGGCCCAGGTGTGTACCTGTAGACTAGGCCCAGGTGTGTACCTGTAGACTCGGCCCAGGTGTATAACAGCCCATGTGTCTCCCACAGTGCATGTAGGCTCGGCCCAGGTGTATAACAGCCCAGGTGTGTACCTGTAGACTCGGTCCAGGTGTGTACCTGTAGACTAGGCCCAGGTGTGTACCTGTAGACTAGGTCCAGGTGTGTACCTGTAGACTCGGCCCAGGTGTGTACCTGTAGACTCGGCCCAGGTGTGTACCTGTAGACTCGGTCCAGGTGTGTACCTGTAGACTCGGCCCAGGTGTGTACCTGTAGACTCGGCCCAGGTGTGTACCTGTAGACTCGGCCCAGGTGTGTACCTGTAGACTCGGCCCAGGTGTGTACCTGTAGACTCGGCCCAGGTGTGTACCTGTAGACTCGGCCCAGGTGTGTACCTGTAGACTCGGCCCAGGTGTGTACCTGTAGACTCGGCCCAGGTGTGTACCTGTAGACTCGGCCCAGGTGTGTACCTGTAGACTCGGTCCAGGTGTGTACCTGTAGACTCGGCCCAGGTGTGTACCTGTAGACTCGGCCCAGGTGTGTACCTGTAGACTCGGTCCAGGTGTGTACCTGTAGACTCGGTCCAGGTGTGTACCTGTAGACTCGGCCCAGGTGTGTACCTGTAGACTAGGTCCAGGTGTGTACCTGTAGACTCGGCCCAGGTGTGTACCTGTAGACTCGGCCCAGGTGTGTACCTGTAGACTCGGTCCAGGTGTGTACCTGTAGACTCGGCCCAGGTGTGTACCTGTAGACTCGGCCCAGGTGTGTACCTGTAGACTAGGTCCAGGTGTGTACCTGTAGACTCGGCCCAGGTGTGTACCTGTAGACTCGGCCCAGGTGTGTACCTGTAGACTCGGTCCAGGTGTGTACCTGTAGACTCGGTCCAGGTGTGTACCTGTAGACTCGGCCCAGGTGTGTACCTGTAGACTCGGCCCAGGTGTGTACCTGTAGACTCGGCCCAGGTGTGTACCTGTAGACTCGGCCCAGGTGTGTACCTGTAGACTAGGTCCAGGTGTGTACCTGTAGACTCGGCCCAGGTGTGTACCTGTAGACTCGGCCCAGGTGTGTACCTGTAGACTCGGTCCAGGTGTGTACCTGTAGACTCGGCCCAGGTGTGTACCTGTAGACTCGGCCCAGGTGTGTACCTGTAGACTCGGTCCAGGTGTGTACCTGTAGACTCGGCCCAGGTGTGTACCTGTAGACTCGGTCCAGGTGTGTACCTGTAGACTCGGTCCAGGTGTGTACCTGTAGACTCGGCCCAGGTGTGTACCTGTAGACTCGGCCCAGGTGTGTACCTGTAGCCTCGGCCCAGGTGTGTACCTGTAGCCTCGGCCCAGGTGTGTACCTGTAGACTCGGCCCAGGTGTGTACCTGTACAGGTGTAAGCCCATGTGTCTCTCCTCCCCAGCAGCTAACCCTGACTCCAGCAGCTAACCCTGACTCCAGCAGCTAACCCTGACTCCAGCAGCTAACCCTGACTCCAGCAGCTAACCCTGACTCCAGCAGCTAACCCTGACTCCAGCAGCTAACCCTGACTCCAGCAGCTAACCCTGACTCCAGCAGCTAAGCCTGACTCCAGCAGCTAACCCTGACTCCAGCAGCTTGGGTCCTGCATGTTTGCCATTGGCATGGGGAGTAATTATTATGCATGGCAAGACTGGGTGTTCTCTCTTTCTTTCTCTAATTCCTTTCTCTCTCTCCTTTCTCTCTCTGTGTGTCTCTCTCTCTCAATTCAATTCAATTGAACATATGTTTACATTACCAAAGCAAATGAAATAGATAATAAACAAAAGCGAAATAAACAATAAAAAAATGAATAGTAAACATTACACTTCCAAAATAATTCATACATTTCATATGTCATATTTAAATGTTATAGTTAAAGTACTAAAGGGAAAATAAATAAACATAAACATGTGTTGTATTTACATTGTTACCACCCTGCATCCAACTGCTGGCTTGCTTCTGAAGCTAAGCAGGGTGGTCCTGTTCAGTGCCTGGATGGGAGACCAGATGCTGCTGGAAGTGGTGTTGGAGGGCCAGTAGGAGGCACTCTTTCCTCAAGTCTAAAATAATATCCCAATGCCAGACTCAATATAGCTGATGTCACCGCTAGAGGCCGGCCCAGCTGAACAGTTACCTAGCAACAGTCAGGAGGGAGGGAGGTGTGGCTTTAACCTGGTAACTGTTGCCTAAGCGTCAGTGTGTGTTCAAATTGAAACCGGCACGCTGCAGCGTCAGTGTGTTAGCTGTTCTGTTGACGGTATAGTGTGTTAGCTGTTCTGTTGACGGTACAGTGTGTTAGCTGTTCTGTTGACGGTACAGTGTGTTAGCTGTTCTGTTGACGGTACAGTGTGTTAGCTGTTCTGTTGACGGTATAGTGTGTTAGCTGTTCTGTTGACGGTATAGTGTGTTAGCTGTTCTGTTGACGGTACAGTGTGTTAGCTGTTCTGTTGACGGTACAGTGCTGGTACAGTGTGTTAGCTGTTCTGTTGACGGTACAGTGTGTTAGCTGTTCTGTTGACGGTACAGTGCTGGTACAGTGTGTTAGCTGTTCTGTTGACGGTACAGTGCTGGTACAGTGTGTTAGCTGTTCTGTTGACGGTATAGTGCTGGTACAGTGTGTTAGCTGTTCTGTTGACGGTACAGTGTGTTAGCTGTTCTGTTGACGGTACAGTGTGTTAGCTGTTCTGTTGACGGTATAGTGTATTAGCTGTTCTGTTGACGGTATAGTGTGTTAGCTGTTCTGTTGACGGTATAGTGTGTTAGCTGTTCTGTTGACGGTATAGTGTGTTAGCTGTTCTGTTGACGGTATAGTGTGTTAGCTGTTCTGTTGACGGTATAGTGTGTTAGCTGTTCTGTTGACGGTATAGTGTGTTAGCTGTTCTGTTGACGGTATAGTGTGTTAGCTGTTCTGTTGACGGTACAGTGTGTTAGCTGTTCTGTTGACGGTATAGTGTGTTAGCTGTTCTGTTGACGGTACAGTGTGTTAGCTGTTCTGTTGACGGTGTAGTGTGTTAGCTGTTTTGTTGACGGTACAGTGTGTTAGCTGTTCTGTTGACGGTACAGTGTGTTAGCTGTTCTGTTGACGGTACAGTGTGTTAGCTGTTCTGTTGACGGTGTAGTGTGTTAGCTGTTTTGTTGACGGTACAGTGCTGGAGCGCTGGTGTAGTGTGTTCGTCGCTGGTCTTCTTCTATCAAAATTTCTGTGGATTGTAATTGGAGGACTACTGTTTGGGCTGGACCTATTGGACTGTGTGTGTGTGTTCGGACCTGGCATACACACGTGTCGTGTGTGTGTATGAACAATCTATATTGTGACTGAACAACACACGTGCAGACGGTGATTGTTAGGAGGGTATGGATTACCCGTGTCTGGGCAGTGTGTGTGTGTAAATGTATGTGGCAGTGGAATCAGGAATGGACAGCACACTTCAGAGGAGAGGAGAGAGCCCCCCTGCAATGGACTTCACGGTAAGAGAGTGTGTCTGCATGGAGAGAGAGAGAGAGAGAATGCTGCAGCAGACTAACTGTCCTTTGTTCCAACTCTGTCTGTCTCTGTCTCTCGGTCTCTGTTTTTCTCTCTCTATTTCTGTCGTTCTCTCTCTGTCTGTTTCTCTCTCTCTGTTTCTATCGTTCTGTCTCTCTCATATAAATGCAGATGTAGATGTAGATGTAGATGTAGATGTAGATGTAGATGCAGATGCAGATGCAGATGCAGATGTAGATGTAGATATAAATATAGATATAGATATAGATGCAGATATAGATATAGATGCAGATATAGATATAGATATAGATGCAGACATAGATATAGATGCAGACATAGATATAGATATAGATGCAGACATAGATATAGATGCAGACGTAGATGCAGATATAGTGGCAGATATAAATGCAGATATATATACAGAGGGGCAAAAAAGTATTTAGTCAGCCACCAATTGTGCAAGTTCTCCCACTTAAAAAGCTGAGAGAGGCCTGTAATTTTCATCATAGGTGTAGATGTAATTTTCACCACACTTCAACTCTGACAGACAAAATGATCAAATATTATGGTGGAAAATAAGTATTTGGTCAATAACAAAAGTTTATCTCAATACTTTGTTATATACCCTTTGTTGGCAATGACAGAGGTCAAACGTTTTCTGTAAGTCTTCACAAGGTTTTCACACACTGTTGCTGGTATTTTGGCCCATTCGTCCATGCAGATCTCCTCTAGAGCAGTGATGTTTTGGGGCTGTTGATGGGCAACACGGACGTTCAACTCCCTCCAAAGATTTTCTATGGGGTTGAGATCTGGAGACTGGCTAGGCCACTCCAGGACCTTGAAATGCTTCTTATGAAGCCACTCCTTCGTTGCCCGGGCGGTGTGTTTGGGATCATTGTCATGCTGAAAGACCCAGCCACGTTTCATCTTCAATGCCCTTGCTGATGGAAGGAGGTTTTCACTCAAAATCTCACGATACATGGCCCCATGCATTCTTTCCTTTACACGGATCAGTCGTCCTGGTCCCTTTGCAGAAAAACAGCCCCAAAGCATGATGTTTCTACCCCCATGCTTCTTTGGATGCAACTCAGCATTCTTTGTCCTCCAAACACGACGAGTTGAATTTTTACCAAAAAGTTATATTTTGGTTTCATCTGACCATATGACATTCTCCCAATCTTCTTCTGGATCATCCAAATGCTCTCTAGCAAACTTCAGACGGGCCTGGACATGTACTGGCTTAAGCAGGGTGACACGTCTGGCACTGCAGGATTTGAGTCCCTGGCGGCGTAGTGTGTTACTGATGGTAGGCTTTGTTACTTTGGTCCCAGCTCTCTGCAGGTCATTCACTAGGTCCCCCCGTGTGGTTCTGGGATTTTTGCTCACCGTTCTTGGGATCATTTTGACCCCACGGGGTGAGATCTTGTGTGGAGCCCCAGATCGAGGGAGATTATCAGTATATGTCTTCCATTTCCTAATAATTGCTCCCACAGTTGATTTCTTCAAACCAAGCTGCTTACCTATTGCAGATTCAGTCTTCCAAGTCTAGTGCAGGTCTACAATTTTGTTTCTGGTGTCCTTTGACAGCTCTTTGGTCTTGGCCATAGTGGAGTTTGGAGTGTGACTGTTTGAGGTTGTGGACAGGTGTCTTTTATACTGATAACAAGTTCAAACAGGTGCCATTAATACAGGTAACGAGTGGAGGACAGAGGAGCCTCTTAAAGAAGAAGTTACAGGTCTGTGAGAGCCAGAAATCTTGCTTGTTTGTAGGTGACCAAATACTTATTTTCCACCATAATTTGCAAATAAATTCATTAAAAATCCTACACTGTGATATTCTGTATTCTTTTTCTCATTTTGTCTGTCATAGTTGAAGTGTACCTATGATGAAAATTACAGGCCTCGCTCATCTTTTTAAGTGGGAGAACTTGCACAATTGGTGGCTGACTAAATACTTTGTTGCCCCACTGTATCTTGTGGAAGGCGACCCGGAATGTTTGACCCAAGTTAAACAATTTAAAGGCAACGCTACCAAATACTAATGGAGTGTATGTAAACTTCCATCTTCAACTGTAAGTATGGTGATTAGTATGGTGAGGTTCCAGACACCACCCAGCCCTGGTGTCCAGCTTTACTGCAGTCTACTATAAGGTGATGTACTGTGCTATTCTTTCCCACAGATTGTGTGTGTGTGTGTGTGTGTGTGTGTGTGTGTGTGTGTGTGTCCGTTCATTCAGTGTTCCCCACCTGGACTAAAATAACTGGATTAGCCAATCCTCTTGTTAGCCTGTTATCTGTTCAGCCACTAAGAACTAAAGGGTGCGCTCTGTTCACATGCTAAGTAGACCGTGTGTGTGTGTGTGTGTGTGTGTGTGTGTGTGTGTGTGTGGTGTGTGTGTGTGTGTGTGTGTGCGCGAGCTTGAAGGTATTAACTGCTATTTAAGCAGTAATGTTGCAGGCAGCTGTACTCCAGTAACTAGCCGTTGGAGGTCAAAGTGGCAACACACATCACGTGTGTCGGCAGAGAATATTCACTGTGTCTGTGGGAATGGGATTTTTGGGGGGTTGTGTGTGTGTGTGTGTTTTTTTGGGGGGGGGCTGTCTGGTGTGTGTGTTTTTTTGGGGGGGCTGTCTGGTGTGTGTGTGAATGGGGTTTTGGGGGGCTGTCTGGTGTGTGTGTGAATGGGGTTTTGGGGGGCTGTCTGGTGTGTGTGTGTGTGTGAATGGGGTTTTTGGGGGCTGTCTGGTGTGTGTGTGGGAATGGGGTTTTTGGGGGCTGTCTGGTGTGTGTGTGGGAATGGGGTTTTTGGGGGCTGTCTGGTGTGTGTGTGGGAATGGGGTTTTGGGGGGCTGTCTGGTGTGGGTGTGGGAATGGGGTTTTTGGGGGCTGTCTGGTGTGGGTGTGGGAATGGGGTTTTGGGGGCTGTCTGGTGTGGGTGTGGGAATGGGGTTTTGGGGGCTGTGTGTGTGTGTGTGTGGGAATGGGGTTTTGGGGGCTGTCTGGTGTGTGTGTGGGAATGGGGTTTTGGAGGCTGTCTGGTGTGTGTGTGTGAATGGGGTTTTGGGGGCTGTCTGGTGTGTGTGTGTGTGTGTGTGTGTGAATGGGATTTTTGGGGGCTGTGTGTGTGAATGGGGTTTTTGGGGGCTTTGGGGGCTGTCTGGTGTGTGAGAATGTGGGTTTGGGGGGCTGTCTGGTGTGTCTGTGGGAATGGGGTTTTGGGGGCTGTCTGGTGTGTGTGTGGGAATGGGGTTGTGGGGGCTGTTTGGTGTGAATGGGGAGGGTGTGGTTTGTTGTAAAGGGATCTGCTGTTGGCAGTCAGAACCAGCCGCTTGGATACAGCTGAAAACGAGAGAGAGAGAGATGGGGTGTCAAAGAGGAGAGGATGGATGTGGGGCGGGGGAGACAAGGAGATGAGATTGAGAGAGAGGAGTGGGTGGGGGTGAAGGAGTGAGTGAGAGAGAGAGAGAGAGAGAGGAGTGAGGGAGAGAAAGGGATTGGGGGGGCGGGGGTGGGGACGACGACGACAAGGAGAAGAGATTGAGAGAGGAGTGAGGGAGAGAAAGGGAGTGGGGAGGCGGGGGTGGGGGGGGACAAGGAGAAGAGATTGAGAGAGAGGAGTGGGTGGGGGTGAAGGAGTGAGTGAGAGAGGGGAGTGAGGGAGAGAAAGGGAGTGGGGGTGGGGGGGGCAACAAGGAGGAGAGATTGAGAGAGAGGAGTGGGTGGGGGTGAAGGAGTGAGTGAGAGAGAGGAGTAAGGGAGTGGGTGGGCGGGGGTGGGGGGGGCAACAAGGAGGAGAGATTGAGAGAGAGGAGTGGGTGGGGGTGAAGGAGTGAGTGAGAGAGAGGAGTGGGGGGGGGGGGGGGGTGAATGGGTTACAAAGTTTGACAGCCACCTGCTGTGAACACCTGGAGTGAACTGGCCCACTCTAAAGTAGTGCACTATAGAGTGGGCCATTTGGGACTCAGTCAGACTAGGAAAGAGAGAGACAACAACATCCTACACACTAACCAAGTTAGAGCCTTCTGTTCCCCTCTATAACCAGGTTAAAGCCTTCTGTTCCCCTCTATAACCAGGTTAAAGCCTTCTGTTCCCCTCTATAGCCAGGTTAGACCCTCTCTGGAGCCTTCTGTTCCCCTCTATAACCAGGTTAAAGCCTTCTGTTCCCCTCTATAACCAGGTTAAAGCCTTCTGTTCCCCTCTATAACCAGGTTAAAGCCTCTCTGGAGCCTTCTGTTCCCCTCTATAACCAGGTTAAAGCCTTCTGTTCCCCTCTATAACCAGGTTAAAGCCTTCTGTTCCCCTCTATAACCAGGTTAAAGCCTTCTGTTCCCCTCTATAACCAGGTTAAAGCCTTCTGTTCCCCTCTATAGCCAGGTTAAAGCCTTCTGTTCCCCTCTATAGCCAGGTTAGAGCCTTCTGTTCCCCTCTATAACCAGGTTAGAGCCTTCTGTTCCCCTCTATAACCAGGTTAAAGCCTTCTGTTCCCCTCTATAACCAGGTTAAAGCCTTCTGTTCCCCTCTATAACCAGGTTAGAGCCTTCTGTTCCCTCTATAACCAGGTTAGAGCCTTCTGTTCCCCTCTATAACCAGGTTAAAGCCTTCTGTTCCCCTCTATAACCAGGTTAAAGCCTTCTGTTCCCCTCTATAACCAGGTTAAAGCCTTCTGTTCCCCTCTATAACCAGGTTAAAGCCTTCTGTTCCCCTCTATAACCAAGTTAGAGCCTTCTGTTCCCCTCTATAACCAAGTTAAACCCTCTCTGGAGCCTTCTGTTCCCCTATAACCAAGTTAAACCCTCTCTGGAGCCTTCTGTTCCCCTCTATAACCAGGTTAGAGACTTCTGTTCCCCTCTATAACCAGGTTAGAGACTTCTGTTCCCCTCTATAACCAGGTTAAACCCTCTCTGGAGCCTTCTGTTCCCCTCTATAACCAGGTTAAAGCCTCTCTGGAACCTTCTGTTCCCCTCTATAACCAGGTTAGAGACTTCTGTTCCCCTCTATAACCTCTCAGGAGGACTGCCCTCTCTACCATTCATTACAATGACATTGATGTTCATGTTGATTCAATGTAGTGTGTGTGTGTGTGTGTGTGTGTGTGTGTGTGTGTGTGTGTGTGTGTGTGTGTGTGTGTGTGTGTGTGTGTGTGTGTGTGTGTGTGTGTGTGTGTGTGTGTGTCCCAGTGGTAGAGCAGTCTGGTGAGGCCAGACAGACGTGTATGTATTATTTACACACAATCACACACACTCCTGAACAGGAGCAAACAGATCTAGGCCAGTGGTCCAGTCACTACCCAATGTTCTCTACTGCTGAACTCTAAAACGCCCTTCATGTCTCCTCATTATCCATTTATGTCATGTAGTTTATGGAGGACCACACCTGTCACAATTAGAAATAATAATAATAACTTAATGCACACATGGATACAGGGCCTTCAGAAGGCATTCATACACTTTGACTTATTCCACATTTTGTTGTTACAGCATGATTTCAAAATGGATTCAATTGTTTGTTTTTTTCACCCATCTGCACACAATACCCCATAATGACATCACAATACCCCATAATGACATCACAATACCCCATAATGACATCACAACACCCCATAATGACAAAGTGAACATGTTTTTAGACATTTTAGGAAATTTAAAAAAAAATAAATACAGAAATATCTAATTTACGTAAGTATTCACACCCCTGAGTCAGTACTTTGTAGAAGCACCTTTGGCAGCGATTACAGCTGTGAGTCTTTCTGGGCGAGTCTCTAACAGCTTTCCAAATCAAATCAAATGTATTTATAAAGCCCTTCATACATCAGCTGATATCTCAAAGTGCTGTACAGAAACCCAGCCTGAAACCCCAAACAGCAAGCAATGCAGGTGTAGAAGCAGGGTGGCTAGGAATAACTCACTTTCCACACCTGGATTGTGCAACATTTGCCCATTGTTCTTTTCAAAATTCGTCAAGCTCTTTTCAATTTGGTTGTTGATCATTGCTAGATAACCACTTTCATGTCTTGACATAGATTTTCAAGCAGATTTAAGTCAAAACTCCAGTAGATATTTGGCCTTTTATTATATGTCATTGTCCTGCTGAAAGGGGAATTCATCTCTCAGTGTCTGTTGGAAAGCAGAATGAACCAGGTTTTCCTCTAGGACTTTGCCTGTGCTTACCTCCATTCTGTTTATCTGAATCCCGAAAAACTCCTCAGTCCTTAACGATTACAGAGAGAGAGGTCAGATAGTCAACACAGACATTACCAGCCCCTAGAGAGACTGTTACAGGTGAGATAATCATCACAGACATTACCAGCCCCTAGAGGGACTGTTTCAGGTCAGATAGTCAACACAGACAGTACCAGCCCCTAGAGGGACTGTTTCAGGTCAGATAGTCAACACAGACAGTACCAGCCCCTAGAGGGACTGTTTCAGGTCAGATAATCAACACAGACATTACCAGCCCCTAGAGAGACTGTTACAGGTCAGATAATCAACACAGACATTACCAGCCCCTAGAGAGACTGTTACAGGTCAGATAATCAACACAGACATTACCAGCCCCTAGAGGGACTGTTTCAGGTCAGATAGTCAACACAGACAGTACCAGCCCCTAGAGAGACTGTTTCAGGTCAGATAGTCAACACAGACATTACCAGCCCCTAGAGAGACTGTTACAGGTCAGATAATCAACACAGACATTACCAGCCCCTAGAGAGACTGTTACAGGTCAGATAGTCAACACAGACAGTACCAGCCCCTAGAGAGACTGTTTCAGGTCAGATAATCAACACAGACATTACCAGCCCCTAGAGAGACTGTTTCAGGTCAGATAATCAACACAGACATTACCAGCCCCTAGAGAGACTGTTACAGGTCAGATAATCAACACAGACATTACCAGATTGGAGAGTGGAAAGAATGGAGGAAGGGTTTACTAAAGCTGCTGTAGATATCCTTCAGAGAGAGGGATGGGAGAGGGGGAAGGAAGGAGGGAGGGGAGAGGGGGAAGGAAGGAGGGATGGGAGGGGGAAGGAAGGAGGGATGGGAGAGGGGGAAGGATGGAGGGGGAAGGAAGGACGGAGGGAGGGGAGAGGGGGAAGGAGGGACGGAGGGAGTGGAGAGGGGGAAGGAAGGACGGAGGGAGTGGAGAGGGGGAAGGAAGGACGGAGGGAGTGGAGAGGGGGAAGGAAGGAGGGAGGGGATAGGGGGAAGGAGGGGAGAGGGGAAAGGAAGGAGGGATGGGAGAGGGGAGGGAAGGCGGGAGGGAAGGAGGGATGGGAGAGGGGGAAGGAAGGAGGGAAGGAGGGAGGGAAGGAGGGATGGGAGAGGGAGAGGGGAGGGAAGAAGGGATGGGAGAGGGGTAGGGGAGGGAGGGAGAAGGGATGGGAGAGGGGTAGGGGAGGGAGGGAAGGAGGGATGGGAGAGGAGGAGGGAGGGAGGGGGGAGAGAGTGGAAAGAATGGAGGAAGGGAGGGGGTTTCTGAGACACTCTTCTCTGCCCTACCAGTGGTCCACCACTGCCTGGGTTGTATTGAATTGAATGTACTGGTTCACTGAGGGTGCTCTTAGCTGTGGGTACTAGATGATGGGTGTTAAATGTTTCATTGTTCAGGGTCTGGAAGTTGGCTGTGTGCTCCGCCAAGACAACAACCTAGAGGAAACACTGTTTTCTGTCTGTCTCCAGCATGTTGAGTTGAATAACGGTGATGGTTGACTAATGTCCCCTCTCTCTCCCCCTACCCCTCCCTCTCTCTCCCCCTACCCCTCCCTCTCTCTCCCCCTACCCCTCCCTCCCTCACTCTCCCCCTACCCCTCCCTCTCTCTCTCCCTCCCCCACTCCCTCTCTCCCCTCTCTCTCACCCTACCCCTACCCCCCCCTCCCCCTATGCTCCCTCTCCCCCCTCTCTCTCGCTCCAGAACGGCGAGGCCCGACTGGGCCCTCCCATCATCATGTGTACCCGTCCATACCCAGACTGCAGTGTGGAGCAGGGGGAGTGTTGTGACATGGACAGCACCAATGAGAGCGGCGTGGGCTCTGACACCTCTGACGGGGGGCGGAGCAACGAGAAAGAGGAGGGGCTAGGTGGACTGTTCAACAAGTAAGTGTGATGTTATGATGTCACAGATTATACTGGTTATTGATTGGCTGTAGTCCCATCTATCTGACCATGGCTGTAGTAGCATCTATCTGACCATGGCTGTAGTAGCATCTATCTGATCATGGCTGTAGTAGCATCTATCTGACCATGGCTGTAGTAGCATCTATCTGACCATGGCTGTAGTCCCATCTATCTGACCATGGCTGTAGTCCCATCTATCTGACCATGGCTGTAGTCCCATCTATCTGACCATGGCTGTAGTAGCATCTATCTGACCATGGCTGTAGTAGCATCTATCTGACCATGGCTGTAGTCCCATCTATCTGACCATGGCTGTAGTAGCATCTATCTGACCATGGCTGTAGTCCCATCTATCTGACCATGGCTGTAGTAGCATCTATCTGACCATGGCTGTAGTCCCATCTATCTGACCATGGCTGTAGTCCCATCTATCTGACCATGGCTGTAGTCCCATCTATCTGACCATGGCTGTAGTAGCATCTATCTGACCATGGCTGTAGTAGCATCTATCTGACCATGGCTGTAGTCCCATCTATCTGACCATGGCTGTAGTAGCATCTATCTGATCATGGCTGTAGTAGCATCTATCTGACCATGGCTATAGTAGCATCTATCTGACCATGGCTGTAGTCCCATCTATCTGACCATGGCTGTAGTAGCATCTATCTGACCATGGCTATAGTAGCATCTATCTGACCATGGCTGTAGTCCCATCTATCTGACCATGGCTGTAGTCCCATCTATCTGACCATGGCTGTAGTAGCATCTATCTGACCATGGCTGTAGTAGCATCTATCTGACCATGGCTGTAGTAGCATCTATCTGACCATGGCTGTAGTCCCATCTATCTGACCATGGCTGTAGTCCCATCTATCTGACCATGGCTGTAGTCCCATCTATCTGACCATGGCTGTAGTCCCATCTATCTGACCATGGCTGTAGTAGCATCTATCTGACCATGGCTGTAGTAGCATCTATCTGACCATGGCTGTAGTAGCATCTATCTGACCATGGCTGTAGTAGCATCTATCTGACCATGGCTGTAGTAGCATCTATCTGACCATGGCTGTAGTAGCATCTATCTGACCATGGCTGTAGTCCATCTATCTGACCATGGCTGTAGTCCCATCTATCTGACCATGGCTGTAGTCCCATCTATCTGACCATGGCTGTAGTCCCATCTATCTGACCATGGCTGTAGTCCCATCTATCTGACCATGGCTGTAGTAGCATCTATCTGACCATGGCTGTAGTAGCATCTATCTGACCATGGCTGTAGTAGCATCTATCTGACCATGGCTGTAGTCCCATCTATCTGACCATGGCTGTAGTAGCATCTATCTGACCATGGCTGTAGTAGCATCTATCTGACCATGGCTATAGTAGCATCTATCTGACCATGGCTGTAGTCCCATCTATCTGACCATGGCTGTAGTAGCATCTATCTGACCATGGCTATAGTAGCATCTATCTGACCATGGCTGTAGTCCCATCTATCTGACCATGGCTGTAGTCCCATCTATCTGACCATGGCTGTAGTAGCATCTATCTGACCATGGCTGTAGTAGCATCTATCTGACCATGGCTGTAGTAGCATCTATCTGACCATGGCTGTAGTCCCATCTATCTGACCATGGCTGTAGTCCCATCTATCTGACCATGGCTGTAGTCCCATCTATCTGACCATGGCTGTAGTAGCATCTATCTGACCATGGCTGTAGTAGCATCTATCTGACCATGGCTGTAGTAGCATCTATCTGACCATGGCTGTAGTAGCATCTATCTGACCATGGCTGTAGTAGCATCTATCTGACCATGGCTGTAGTAGCATCTATCTGACCATGGCTGTAGTAGCATCTATCTGACCATGGCTGTAGTAGCATCTATCTGACCATGGCTGTAGTAGCATCTATCTGACCATGGCTGTAGTAGCATCTATCTGACCATGGCTGTAGTCCCATCTATCTGACCATGGCTGTAGTCCCATCTATCTGACCATGGCTGTAGTAGCATCTATGGCTGTAGTAGCATCTATCTGACCATGGCTGTAGTAGCATCTATCTGACCATGGCTGTAGTAGCATCTATCTGACCATGGCTGTAGTAGCATCTATCTGACCATGGCTGTAGTAGCATCTATCTGACCATGGCTGTAGTAGCATCTATCTGACCATGGCTGTAGTCCCATCTATCTGACCATGGCTGTAGTAGCATCTATCTGACCATGGCTGTAGTAGCATCTATCTGACCATGGCTATAGTAGCATCTATCTGACCATGGCTGTAGTCCCATCTATCTGACCATGGCTGTAGTAGCATCTATCTGACCATGGCTGTAGTAGCATCTATCTGACCATGGCTGTAGTAGCATCTATCTGACCATGGCTGTAGTAGCATCTATCTGACCATGGCTGTAGTAGCATCTATCTGACCATGGCTGTAGTAGCATCTATCTGACCATGGCTGTAGTCCCATCTATCTGACCATGGCTGTAGTCCCATCTATCTGACCATGGCTGTAGTAGCATCTATCTGACCATGGCTGTAGTAGCATCTATCTGACCATGGCTGTAGTAGCATCTATCTGACCATGGCTGTAGTCCCATCTATCTGACCATGGCTGTAGTCCCATCTATCTGACCATGGCTGTAGTCCCATCTATCTGACCATGGCTGTAGTCCCATCTATCTGACCATGGCTGTAGTCCCATCTATCTGACCATGGCTGTAGTAGCATCTATCTGACCATGGCTGTAGTAGCATCTATCTGACCATGGCTGTAGTCCCATCTATCTGACCATGGCTGTAGTAGCATCTATCTGACCATGGCTGTAGTAGCATCTATCTGACCATGGCTATAGTAGCATCTATCTGACCATGGCTGTAGTCCCATCTATCTGACCATGGCTGTAGTAGCATCTATCTGACCATGGCTATAGTAGCATCTATCTGACCATGGCTGTAGTCCCATCTATCTGACCATGGCTGTAGTCCCATCTATCTGACCATGGCTGTAGTAGCATCTATCTGACCATGGCTGTAGTAGCATCTATCTGACCATGGCTGTAGTAGCATCTATCTGACCATGGCTGTAGTCCCATCTATCTGACCATGGCTGTAGTCCCATCTATCTGACCATGGCTGTAGTCCCATCTATCTGACCATGGCTGTAGTCCCATCTATCTGACCATGGCTGTAGTAGCATCTATCTGACCATGGCTGTAGTAGCATCTATCTGACCATGGCTGTAGTAGCATCTATCTGACCATGGCTGTAGTAGCATCTATCTGACCATGGCTGTAGTAGCATCTATCTGACCATGGCTGTAGTAGCATCTATCTGACCATGGCTGTAGTAGCATCTATCTGACCATGGCTGTAGTAGCATCTATCTGACCATGGCTGTAGTCCCATCTATCTGACCATGGCTGTAGTCCCATCTATCTGACCATGGCTGTAGTAGCATCTATGGCTGTAGTAGCATCTATCTGACCATGGCTGTAGTAGCATCTATCTGACCATGGCTGTAGTAGCATCTATCTGACCATGGCTGTAGTAGCATCTATCTGACCATGGCTGTAGTAGCATCTATCTGACCATGGCTATAGTAGCATCTATCTGACCATGGCTGTAGTCCCATCTATCTGACCATGGCTGTAGTAGCATCTATCTGACCATGGCTGTAGTAGCATCTATCTGACCATGGCTGTAGTAGCATATATCTGACCATGGCTGTAGTAGCATCTATCTGACCATGGCTGTAGTAGCATCTATCTGACCATGGCTGTAGTCCCATCTATCTGACCATGGCTGTAGTCCCATCTATCTGACCATGGCTGTAGTAGCATCTATCTGACCATGGCTGTAGTAGCATCTATCTGACCATGGCTGTAGTAGCATCTATCTGACCATGGCTGTAGTCCCATCTATCTGACCATGGCTGTAGTCCCATCAATCTGACCATGGCTGTAGTCCCATCTACCTGACCATGGCTGTAGTAGCATCTATCTGACCATGGCTGTAGTAGCATCTATCTGACCATGGCTGTAGTAGCATCTATCTGACCATGGCTGTAGTAGCATCTATCTGACCATGGCTGTAGTAGCATCTATCTGACCATGGCTGTAGTAGCATCTATCTGACCATGGCTGTAGTAGCATCTATGGCTGTAGTAGCATCTATCTGACCATGGCTGTAGTCCCATCTATCTGACCATGGCTGTAGTAGCATCTATCTGACCATGGCTGTAGTAGCATCTATCTGACCATGGCTGTAGTAGCATCTATCTGACCATGGCTGTAGTTGCATCTATCTGACCATGGCTGTAGTAGCATCTATCTGACCATGGCTGTAGTAGCATCTATCTGACCATGGCTGTAGTAGCATCTATCTGACCATGGCTGTAGTAGCATCTATCTGACCATGGCTGTAGTAGCATCTATCTGACCATGGCTGTAGTAGCATCTATCTGACCATGGCTGTAGTAGCATCTATCTGACCATGGCTGTAGTAGCATCTATCTGACCATGGCTGTAGTCCCATCTATCTGACCATGGCTGTAGTCCCATCTATCTGACCATGGCTGTAGTACCATCTATCTGACCATGGCTGTAGTAGCATCTATCTGACCATGGCTGTAGTAGCATCTATCTGCCCATGGCTGTAGTAGCCCAAACCTGCCATAAGCACTTCTTGTAGACTTGTGGGACTGCTATTGGCTAGGTGTAATGGGCCCTCTGATAGGCTAGGTGTAATGGGCCCTCTGATAGGCTAGGTGTAATGGGCCCTCTGATAGGCTAGGTAGAATGGGCCCTCCGATAGACTAGGTGGAATGGGCCCTCTGATAGGCTAGGTGTAATGGGCCCTCTGATAGGCTAGGTGTAATGGGCCCTCTGATAGGCTAGGTGTAATGGGCCCTCTGATAGGCTAGGTGGAATGGGCCCTCTGATAGGCTAGGTGGAATGGGCCCTCTGATAGGCTAGGTGGAATGGGCCCTCCGATAGGCTAGGTGTAATGGGCCCTCTGATAGGCTAGGTGGAATGGGCCCTCTGATAGGCTAGGTGGAATGGGCCTTCTGATAGGCTAGGTGGAATGGGCCCTCTGATAGGCTAGGTGGAATGGGCCCTCTGATAGGCTAGGTGGAATGGGCCCTCCGATAGGCTAGGTGGAATGGGCCCTCCGATAGGCTAGGTGGAATGGGCCCTCCGATAGGCTAGGTGGAATGGGCCCTCTGATAGGCTAGGTGGAATGGGCCCTCTGATAGGCTAGGTGGAATGGGCCCTCTGATAGGCTAGGTGGAATGGGCCCTCTGATAGGCTAGGTGGAATGGGCTCCATATTGCTATACTCCAGAGAGTGTTTTCGGACGTTCTGAGTTTCTAGGGAAGGGGTTTTCAAATCTTATCCAACAAGTTCCAGAGTTTTGCTGGTTTTCTGTTCTACCTGATAGTTAACATCACCCTCCTGGTGTCCCAGGTCTAAATCAGGCCCTGATTTAGAGGGGAATCACCCTCCTGGTGTCCCAGGTCTAAATCAGTCCCTGATTTAGAGGGGAATCACCCACCTGGTGTCCCAGGTCTAAATCAGTCCCTGATTAGAGGGGAATCACCCACCTGGTGTCCCAGGTCTAAATCAGTCCCTGATTAGAGGGGAATCACCCACCTGGTGTCCCAGGTCTAAATCAGTCCCTGCTGTCCCAGGTCTAAATCAGTCCCTGATTCGAGGGGAGGTATGAACAAAAACAGTAGGAATGTCTTCCAGGTTCAGATGAGAATTTGAGGGGCCTAGGTGATGGGGAGTCCGGGACCGTATGGGAGCGGGGCCATAAGGATTAATACGTTGACTCATGTTCTTTGTGTTCTGATTGGCTGTAGTTCTGGCCAGCTGATTGGCTCTGCTTCTGCGTCCGTCTTCTCGGGGGAGGAACAGTTTGAGGACTACGGAGAGGGGGAGGACGTGGACTACACTCCCAGCAGCCCTTGCCCCGACGATGACGCTCGCACCAACGGCTTCTCAGACCTCGGCTCCTCCCTGCCCTCCAGGTTAGTGGCACATAGAGTAAGCTCACACAGCGTGCAGGACATTCATCAATGACAGTTGGCCCCCAATGACTGACACACTCTGCCCTTTACATGCTGCACCAACACACACTCTTCACCTTTCAGCCACTCATGTGTAACAGGAAGGAAACCTATTGCTCTGTTCTATTGACAGATACAAAGCACTGTGTGTAATTATAGTCTCTCTCTGTCTCCTTGTCTATCTCTGTCTCTTTCTCTCTCTCTCTCTCTTTCTTTCTGTCTCTCTCTTTCTCTCTCTTTCTGGCCCTCCCTCCCTCCCTCCCTCCCTCCCTCCCTCCCTCCCTCCCTCCCTCCCTCCCTCCCTCCCTCCCTCCCTCCCTCCCTCCCTGTTTCTGTAGTGCTGGTCAGACCCCTCTGAAGATGTGTCACCTGTACAACAGTGATATGTTGGATGTCTATTGTTCTCAGTGCTATAAGAAGGTTAACCTGCTCAACGACCTGGAGGCCAGGCTCAACAACCTCAGAGCCAACAGGTAACACACATACATGCACACACATTCAAATGTGCACACACACACACATACATACACACACACACACACAAGCACGCAGGGCACACTACCTTTCAAAAGTTGCGGGTCACTTAGAAATGTCCTTGTTTTTGAAAGAAAAGTTTTTTTAAATTGTCCATTAAAATAACATCAAATTGATGAGAAATACAGTGTAGACATTGTTAATGTTGTAAATGACTATTGTAGCTGGAAACGGCAGAATATACAGAGGCCCATTATCAGCAACCATCACCCCTGTGTTCCAATGGTACGTTGTGTTCGCTAATCCAAGTTTATCATTTTAAAAGGCTAATTGATCATTAGAAAACCCTTTTGCAATTATGTTAGCACATCTGAAAACTGTTTTCCTGATTTATAGAAGCAATAAAACTGGCCTTCAGACTAGTTGAGTATCTGGAACATCAGCATTCGTTGGTTCGATTACAACCTCAAAATGGCCAAAAACAAACTCATCAGTCTATTCTTGTTCTGGGAAATTAAGGCTTTTCCATGCGAGTAATTGCCATCTCGTACAACGCTGTGTACTACTCCCTTCACAGAACAGCACAAACTGGCTCTAACCAGAATAGAAAGAGGAGTGGGAGGCCCCGGGGCACAACTGAGTAAGAGGACAAGTACATTAGAGTGTCTAGTTTGAGAAAGAGACACCTCACAAGTCCTCAACTGGCAGCTTCATTAAATAGTACCCGCAAAACACCCGTCTCAACATCAACAGTGAAGAGGCGACTCTGGGATGCTGGCCTTCTAGGCAGAGTTCCTCTGTCCAGTCTCAACATCAACAGTGAAGAGACGACTCCGGGATGCTGGCCTTCTAGGCAGAGTTCCTCTGTCCAGTCTCAATGTCAACAGTGAAGAGGCGACTCCGGGATGCTGGCCTTCTAGGCAGAATTCCTCTGTCCAGTCTCAATGTCAACAGTGAAGAGACGACTCCGGGATGCCATGTCTCAGACTGGCCAATAAAAAGAAAAGATTAAGATGGGCAAAAAGAACACAGACACTGGACAGAGGAAGATTGGACAAAAGGATTATGGACAGACTGATCTAAGGTTGAGGTGTTCGGATCATAAAGAAGAACATTCGTGAGACGCAGAAAAACTGAAAAGATGCTGGAGGAGTGATGACGCCATCTGTCACGCATGGTGGAGGCAATGTGATGGTCTGGGGGTGATGGTCGGTGGGTGATGGTCGGTGGGTGATGGTCTGGGGGTGATGGTCTGGGGGTGACGGTCTGGGGGTGACGGTCGGGGGGTGACGGTCGGGGGGTGACGGTCTGGGGGTGACGGTCTGGGGGTGACGGTCTGGGGGTGACGGTCTGGGGGTGATGGTCTGGGGGTGCGTTGGTGGTGGTCAAGTGGGAGACTTGTACAGGGTAAAAGGGATCTTGAAGAAGGAAAGCTACCGCTCCATTTTGCAATGCCATGCCATACCCTGTGGACGATGCTTAATTGGAGCCAATTTCCTCCTACAACAGGACAATGACCCAAAGCACAGCTCCAAACTATGCAATAACTATTTAGGGAAGAAGCAGTCAGCTGGTATTCTGTCTATAATGGAGTGGCCAGCACAGTCACCGGATCTCAACCCTATTGAGCTGTTGTGGGAGCAGCTTGACCCTATGGTACGTAAGAAGTGCCCATCAGGCCAATCCAACTTGTGGGAGGAGCTTCAGGAAGCATGGGGTGAAATCTCTTCAGATTACCTCAACAAATTAACAACTAGAACGCCAAAGGTCTGCAAGGCTGTAATTGCTGCAAATTGAGGATTCTTTGATGAAAGCAAATTTTGAAGAACATAATTATTATTTCCATTAAAAATAATTATTTTTTAACCTTGTAAAAGTAGTGCCAAAGTAGTGCACTATACAGAGCCCTATGGTCCTGGTTAAAGTAGTGCACTATACAGAGCCCTATGGTCCTGGTCTAAAGTAGTGCACTATACAGAGTCCTATGGTCCTGGTCTAAAGTAGTGCACTATTCAGAGTCCTATGGTCCTGGTCTAAAGTAGTGCACTATACAGAGCCCTATGGTCCTGGTCTAAAGTAGTGCACTATTCAGAGTCCTATGGTCCTGGTCTAAAGTAGTGCACTATACAGAGCCCTATGGTCCTGGTCTAAAGTAGTGCACTATACAGAGCCCTATGGGCCTGGTCTAAAGTAGTGCACTATACACTGTAGGGAATAGGGTGCCATTTGTACCGCAGTCACACCATGTTGTTGACGACCAGGTAGAGGTCAGGCTAGATGGGATGTCTCTCTCTGTTCTGTGTGTTGTGTTTCTATGGTTACACTCCATTTGAGATGAGATGTGGTGTGTGAGACTCTCTTAAGATGCTGGTTAGTTTAGCTATGGTTACCACACACACACACACACACACCATGTCTTTCACTTGAGGATGCTATAACACAGTAATGAGTGTAAAGCTGATGTGTGTCTCAGGGAGTGTGTGTGTGAGACATCTGTGTCTCTGGGCGTACATGCCTGGCAGGCTGTGTGTGTGTGTGTTATGTAAAAGCAGGTCAGGTTCTAATAGGATCCTAGCCCAGGACAGCCCAGGACATTACTCAGGTGATCTATATATAGCGTGGTTCTCCCTGATGTCACCACAGCCTTCCTCTTGTTATCTAATCTACCTCACTAATCCCTGCTTGGCACTGACGTAACTACCGACCCTGACCCTGTTCACCAGCCAGGCTTCTAAACCTGTCCTAACCCTGTTCCAGCCTGACCCCGTTCACCAGCCAGGCTTCTAAACCTGTCCTGACCCCGTTCACCAGCCAGGCTTCTAAACCTGTCCTAACCCTGCTCCACCCTGACCCGTTCACCAGCCAGGCTTCTAAACCTGTCCTAACCCTGCTCCACCCTGACCCCGTTCACCAGCCAGGCTTCTAAACCTGTCCTAACCCTTCTCCACCCCGACCCCGTTCACCAGCCACGATTTTAAACCTGCCTGAACCCTGGTCCATGCTCTTCCTCGGCTCCCAGTCCCACTCAGCCCTGTCCTTACTATAAGACCAACCCTTTACCATGCCCTGTTATAAACCAACCCTATACCATGCCCTGTTATAAACCAACCCTATACCATGCACTGTTATAAACCAATCCTATACCATGCCCTGTGTTATAAACCAACCCTATTCCATGCCCTGTGTTATAATCCAACCCTATTCCATGCCCTGTGTTATAAACCAGCCCTATACCATACCCTGTGTTATAAACCAACCCTTTACCATGCCCTGTGTTATAAACAACCCTATTCCATGCCCTGTGTTATAAACCAAACCTATTCCATGCCCTGTTATAAACCAACCCTTTACCATGCCCTGTGTTATAAACCAACCCTATTCCATGCCCTGTTATAAACCAACCCTTTACCATGCCCTGTGTTATAAACCAACCCTATTCCATGCCCTGTTTTAAACCAACCCTATACCATGCCCTGTGTTATAAACCAACCCTAATCCATGCCCTGTGTTATAAACCAACCCTATAACATGCCCTGTGTTATAAACCAACCCTATTCCATGCCCTGTGTTATAAACCAACCCTATTCCATGCCCTGTTATAAACCAACCCTTTACCACGCCCTGTGTTATAAACCAACCCTATTCCATGCCCTGTTATAAACCAACTCTATGCCATGCCCTGTTATAAACAACCCTATGCCATGCCCTGTGTTATAAACCAACCCTATTCCATGCCCTGTTATAAACCAACCCTATACCATGCCCTGTGTTATAAACCAACCCTACTCCATGCCCTGTTATAAACCAACCCTATGCCATGCCCTGTGTTATAAACCAGCCCTATACCATACCCTGTGTTATAAACCAACCCTTTACCATGCCCTGTGTTATAAACCAACCCTATGCCATGCCCTGTGTTATAAACCAACCCTATACCAAGCCCTGTTATAAACAAACCCTATTCCATGCCCTGTTATAAACCAACCCTATTCCATGCCCTGTGTTATAAACAAACCCTATTCCATGCTCTGTGTTATAAACCAATCCTATACAATAACATTTCTGATTTTCCTGTTTATCTTTTTACAGCCCCAACAGAAAGATATCCAGCACTGCCTTTGGACGGTAAGTTACTGAGATCATCTTTTTACAACAGAAAGGTAGGAGGGAGAGGGACTGTACTGATGGATCAGGTGTACTGGGGTTATCTGATGGATCAGGTGGCTGGTAGAGGGAGAGGGACTGTACTGATGGATCAGGTGTACTGGGGTTATCTGATGGATCAGGTGGCTGGTAGAGGGAGAGGGACTGTACTGATGGATCAGGTGTACTGGGGTTATCTGATGGATCAGGTGGCTGGTAGAGGGAGAGGGACTGTACTGATGGATCAGGTGTACTGGGGTTATCTGATGGATCAGGTGGCTGGTAGAGGGAGAGGGACTGTACTGATGGATCAGGTGGCTGGTAGAGGGGGGGACTGTACTGGGGTTATCTGATGGATCAGGTGGCTGGTAGAGGGAGGGACTATACTGGGGTTATCTGATGGATCGGGTGTACTGGGGTTATCTGATGGATCAGGTGGCTGGTAGAGGGAGGGACTGTACTGGGGTTATCTGATGGATCAGGTGGCTGGTAGAGGGAGGGACTGTACTGTACTGATGGCTCAGGTGGCTGGTAGAGGGAGGGACTGTACTGTACTGATGGATCAGCTGTTCAGTTGTTTTAGTCTCTTATCTCCCTCTTACACTTTGGGAAAAATGTTATATAAAAAATTAATCACACAGTTAATTACCCACCTCTTCATCTTTTTCCTCTCCTCCTCCCCCTCTTCCTCTCCTTTCTACTCTCTTTCTCCTATTTTCCTTGTCTCCTCTCCTCCTCCCCCTTTCCTCCTTCTTCCTCCTCCTCCCTTCCTCCTCCTCCTCTCCTCCTCCTCCTCTTCCTCCTCTCCTCTCTTCCTCCTCCTCCTCTCTTCCTCCTCCTCTCCTCTCTTCCTCCTCCTCTCCTCCTCCTCTCTTCCTCCTCCTCTCTCCTCCTCCTCTCTCCTCTCTTCCTCCCTCTCTCCTCTCCTCTTCCTCTCCTCTCCTCTCCTCTCCTCTCCTCTCCTCTCCTCTCCTCTCCTCTCCTCTCCTCTCCTCTCCTCTCCTCTCCTCTCCTCTCCTCTCCTCTCCTCTCCTCTCCTCTCCTCTCCTCTCTTCCTCCTCCTCCTCCTCCTCCTCCCCTCTACAGTCAGTTGTTCCAACACAACCACAGTGCTTTTAGCAGCAGTCAGGGAAGCACAGAGGACCTGTTCAGAGACTCCATCGACTCTTGCGATGTGGACATTACTGAGAAGGTAAACACACACTGTACAGACACACACAGACACACACACAGGGCTTTACCACCTGGACAGGACACTAGACTACCACAGGGCTTTACCACCTGGACAGGACACTAGACTACCACAGGGCTTTACCCCCTAGACAGGACACTGGACTATCACAGGGATTTACCCCTAGGACAGGACACTAGACTACCACAGGGCTTTACCCCCTGGACAGGACACTAGACTACCACAGGGCTTTACCCCCTGGACAGGACACTAGACTACCACAGGGCTTTACCCCCTGGACAGGACACTAGACTATCACAGGGCTTTACCCCCTGGACAGGACACTAGACTACCACAGGGCTTTACCTCTAGGACAGGATACTAGACTACCACAGGGCTTTACCCCCTAGACAGGACACTGGACTATCACAGGGATTTACCCCTAGGACAGGACACTAGACTACCACAGGGCTTTACCCCCTGGACAGGACACTAGACTACCACAGGGATTTATCCCCTGGACAGGACACTAGACTACCACAGGGCTTTACCCCCTGGACAGGACACTAGACTACCACAGGGCTTTACCTCTAGGACAGGATACTAGACTACCACAGGGCTTTACCCCCTAGACAGGACACTGGACTATCACAGGGATTTACCCCTAGGACAGGACACTAGACTACCACAGGGCTTTACCCCCTGGACAGGACACTAGACTACCACAGGGCTTTACCTCTAGGACAGGATACTAGACTACCACAGGGCTTTACCCCCTAGACAGGACACTGGACTATCACAGGGATTTACCCCTAGGACAGGACACTAGACTACCACAGGGCTTTACCCCCTGGACAGGACACTAGACTACCACAGGGATTTATCCCCTGGACAGGACACTAGACTACCACAGGGCTTTACCCCCTGGACAGGACACTAGACTACCACAGGGCTTTACCCCCTGGACAGGACACTAGACTACCACAGGGCTTTACCCCCTGGACAGGACACTAGACTACCACAGGGCTTTACCCCCTGGACAGGACACTAGACTACCACAGGGCTTTACCCCCTGGACAGGACACTAGACTACCACAGGGCTTTACCCCCTGGACAGGACACTAGACTACCACAGGGCTTTACCTCCTGGACAGGATACTAGACTACCACAGGGCTTTACCCCCTAGATAGGACACTAGACTACCACAGGGCTTTACCCCCTGGACAGGACACTAGACTACCACAGGGCTTTACCCCCTGGACAGGACACTAGACTACCACAGGGCTTTACCCCCTGGACAGGACACTAGACTACCACAGGGCTTTACCCCCTGGACAGGACACTAGACTACCACAGGGCTTTACCCCCTGGACGGGACACTAGAGGCATCGGGTCCCGTTTCTTTGGTCTCACCTGAACCTATGTGTCTGTCCTCAGGTGAGTTACCTGGAGAAGAAGGTGACCGAGCTGGAGAATGACAGTCTGGCTAATGGAGACCTCAAGTGTAAACTCAAACAGGGCAACACACAGCTAGTACACAGGTGAGATATACTGTATACACACCAGACCTGGAATCAAATACTATAGCATGTCAAATATCTCAATTTCTTTCACATAAATTATTAAGTATAAATATTCAGATATATTTTCAATATTGTAATGTATTTGGAAATACACTTGGAAAGTATTTGCTAGAATTTTCAAATACTATTTTCAAATACCTGGGTTAAATGCATAGGAGTGGATTTAAATATTTGAAATACAATTTTGCAGACTATTTAGTTTTTTACAATAACTATTCAAATACTCAAATAGAAGTACTTGTTTTTGGGCTGTGTCTTTGAAAATGCAGTACTCAAAGACACAGAAGTACTTTAAATATCAGATAACATGAGTGTAAACTTCTCGAATAGAAAGACGGAACGGGATTCAATCAAAGACACGTCGTCGTTGACAAGTGACACTTGACATTTAAATCTCATTTAGATTTGAGCTTGACAGCTGCAGTGTTTAGCGTAAAATTCCATCTCTGCTAATGTCAAGGAAAATGTCCGTTTAAAATGGTGTGTTGTTGATAGTGTTGACGACATGCCTCTGATTGAATCGCGGCCGCACTGTTTTTTTTTTAGAGACTTGTAATTGATATCGATTACACTTGTGTAATGACGATGTTGTGCGTCTCTCTGTCTCCCAGGGTTCATGAGCTGGAGGAGCAGCTGAAGGATCAGGAGAGCAGAGCAGATCAGACCCTGGAGGAAGAGACACATAGACACAGAGAGACCTACTGCAAGATGGAGAGAGACAAGAACACGGACATAGAGCTGCTCAGTAACAGGTACACACACTCTTGAGTTTTTCTGGTTCAATGGAACCAATGAAGTAGTCCCAAAAGTCCAAGCGAAATGAAGCGCACCTTAGGAACGCACAGGAACACCACCTTAGTAACGCACAGGAACACCACCTTAGTAACGCACAGGAACACCACCTTAGTAACGCACAGGAACACCACCTTAGTAACGCACAGGAACACCACCTTAGTAACGCACAGGAACACCACCTTAGTAACGCACAGGAACACCTTAGTAACGCGCAGGAACACCTTAGTAACACGCAGGAACACCTTAGTAACGAACAGCTGTAAATTGGTAGTAGAAATGGTAGATATCTGGGTAACTGTTTTCTCTATAGAGTTCAGCAGCTGGAGGAGGAGAATGGGGAGATGAAACTGAACGTGTGTAAACTGAAGTCTCAGACTGAGAAACTAGACCAGGTGGGTGGTCATAAAGTCTGCCTGTCCTGTCTGTCTGCCTGTCTGTATGTCTGCCTGTCTGTCTATCTGCCTGTCTGTCTATCTGCCTATCTGCCTGTCTGTCAATGGATAACTCTCCCCCATCTCCCTCTCTCCCCTCTCCCAGGAGAAGCAGCGTATGACAGACCGGTTGGAGGACACCAGTCTGAGGCTGAAGGATGAGATGGACCTCTACAGGAAGATGATGGACAAGCTGTGGCAGAACAGACATGAATTCCAGAAGGAGAGAGAGGCCATGCAAGAGGTATGGACACACACACACACAATATATATTTTCCTCCATTCGTTCCTATTGCACTCAACTGCTTTAGTGACCAAATTCACCATCTTCTATATTTTAACTTCTAAACACCTAGGAAACTACATTGATGTGACAGACAAACTCTCCCTCCCTCTCTGTCCCCTCCCCCTCTCCCCTCCCTCTCTGTCCCTCCCCATCTCCCCCTCCCTCTCTGTCCCTCCCCATCTCCCCCTCCCACTCTGTCCCTCCCCATCTCCCTCCCCCTCTGTCCCTCCCTCTGTACCTCCCTCCCCATCTCCCCCTCCCTCTCTCCCTCCCTCCCCCTCTGTCCCTCCCTCTGTCCCTCTCTCCCTCCATCTCCCCCTCCCTCTCTCCCCTCCCTCTCAACCCCCCCTCCCTCCATCTTTGTAGTTGATAGAGGACCTGCGTAGGGAGTTGGAGCACTTGCAGCTGTTTAAGCTGGGTTCAGAGGCGGGGCAGGGGGCGGGGCTATCAGAATACAACGCCAAGACACGGGAAATAGAGATGGAGCATGAGGTCAAGAGACTCAAACAGGTGAGGCTCACACACACACACACACACACACACACACACATAGACACACACACACACATAGACACACACACACACACACACACACTCAGAACGTGTACACACACACACACACACACACACACACATAGACACACACAGACACACACACACACTCAGAACGTGTACTCACACACACGCACGCTGAACGTGTACACACACACACACACGCACGCTGAACGTGTACACACACACGCACGCTGAACGTGTACACACACACGCACGCTGAACGTGTACACACACACACACGCTGAACGTGTACACACACACACACGCTGAACGTGTACACACACACGCTGAACGTGTACACACGCTGAACGTGTACACACGCTGAACGTGTACACACACACACGCTGAACGTGTACACACGCTGAACGTGTACACACACACACGCTGAACGTGTACACACACTGAACGTGTACACACACACGCTGAACGTGTACACACACACGCTGAACGTGTACACACACACACGCTGAACGTGTACACACACACGCTGAACGTGTACACACACACACACACGCTGAACGTGTACACACGCTGAACGTGTACACACACACACACCCGCTGAACGTGTACACACACGCACCGTGAACGTGTACACACACACACACCCGCTGAACGTGTACACACACACCCGCTGAACGTGTACACACACACCCGCTGAACGTGTACACACACACCCGCTGAACGTGTACACACACACACACCCGCTGAACGTGTACACACACACACCCGCTGAACGTGTACACACACACACACCCGCTGAACGTGTACACACACACACACACACAGAGACATACACAAAACCCCAACGAATTGAGGCTGTTCTGAGGGCAAAAGGAGGTGAAACTCAATATCAGGAAGGTGTTCAATATTAGAAACATTTTCTCAGAGTTTATATTCTAACTGCTCTTTCTCCTTCCTCTTCCCTCTTTCCTTCCTTCATCTCTCTCTACCCTCCTTCCTTCCTTCCTTCCTTCATCTCTCTCCACCCCTTCCCCCTCTCCCTCTCTCTCCACCCTACAGGAGAACTTTAAGCTGCGGGACCAGAACGATGACCTGAACAGTCAGATCCTCAGTCTGAGTCTGTATGAAGCTAAGAACCTGTTTGCCTGCCACACCAAGGCCCAGTCACTGGCTGCTGAGATAGACAACGCATCTAGGGACGAGGTGAGAGGGTCTGAGGGGTAGAGTAGAGTGGGGTAGAGTGGGGTGGGGTAGAGCCACACCAAGGCCCAGTCACTGGCTGCTGAGATAGACAACGCTTCTAGGGACGAGGTGAGAGGGTCTGAGGGGTAGAGTAGAGTGGGGTAGAGTGGGGTGGGGTAGAGTGGGGTGGAGTGGAGTGGAGTAGGGTGGAGTAGGGTAGAGTGGAGTAGGGTAGAGTAGAGTGGGGTAGGGTAGAGTGGGGTAGGGTAGAGTGGGGTAGGGTAGAGTGGGGTAGGGTAGAGTGGGGTAGAGTAGAGTGGGGTGGGGTAGAGTGGGGTAGGGTGGGGTAGAGTCGGGTAGGGTGGGATGGAGTGGAGTAGGGTAGAGTGGGGTAGAGTAGAGTGGGGTAGAGTAGAGTGGGGTAGAGTAGAGTGGGGTAGAGTAGAGTGGGGTAGGGTAGAGTGGGGTAAAGTAGAGTGGGGTAGGGTAGAGTGGGGTAAAGTAGAGTGGGGTAGGATAGAGTGGGGTAGGGTAGAGTAGAGTGGGGTAGAGTAGAGTGGGGTAGGGTAGAGTGGGGTAAAGTAGAGTGGGGTAGGGTAGAGTGGGGTAAAGTAGAGTGGGGTAGAGTAGAGTGGAGTAGGATAGAGTGGGGTAGGATAGAGTGGGGTAGGGTAGAGTAGAGTGGAGTGGGGTAGAGTGGGGTAGGGTAGAGTGGGGTAGGGTGGGGTAGAGTAGAGTAGAGTGGGGTAGGGTAGGGTAGAGTGGGGTAGGGTAGAGTGGGGTAGGGTAGAGTGGGGTAGGGTAGAGTGGAATGGGGTAGAGTAGAGTAGAGTGGGGTAGAGTAGAATGGGGTAGAGTAGAGTAGAATGGGGTAGAGTAGAGTGGGGTAGAGTAGGGTAGAGTGGGGTAGGGTAGAGTAGAATGGGGTAGAGTAGAATGGGGTAGGGTAGAGTGGGGTAGGGTAGAGTGGAGTAGGGTAGAATAGAATGGGGTAGAGTAGAATGGGGTAGAGTGGGGTAGGGTAGAGTGGGGTAGGGTAGAGTGGGGTAGGGTAGAGTGGGGTAGAGTAGAGTGGGGTAGAGTAGAGTGGGGTAGAGTAGAGTGGGGTAGGGTAGAGTGACATACAGAAATCAGCAGGAGAGGGGACGGTTGAGCTACAGGCTCATGTTAGTCACTTTGTGTCAAATGTCATTTTATTTGTTTAAAAAAATATTTTGATTGACATTCTCTCTCGCTCTCTCTCTACCCCTTCCTCTCTCCCTCCTGTCCTCCTCCCTCTCCCTCCTGTCCTCCCTCTCCCTCCTGTCCTCCCTCCCTCCCTCCCTCTCCCCGTTCCCTCCTTCTCCCTCCTGTCCTCCTCTCCCTCCCTCCCTCTCCCCGTTCCCTCCCTCTCCCTCCTGTCCTCCTCCTCCTGATCTCCTCCCTTCCTCCCTCTCCCCGTTCCCTCCCTCTCCCTCCTGTCCTCCTCCCTCCCTCCCTCCCCCGTTCCCTCCCTCTCCCTCCCTCCCTCTCCCCGTTCCCTCCCTCTCCCTCCCTCCCTCCCTCTCCCCGTTCCCTCCCTCTCCCTCCTGTCCTCCCTCCCTCTCCTCGTTCCCCCCCTCTCCCTCCTGTCCTCCCTCTCTCTCCCCGTTCCCTCCCTCTCCCTCCTGTCCTCCCTCTCTCTCCCCGTTCCCTCCCTCTCTCCCTCTCCCTCCTGTCCTCCCTCTCTCTCCCCGTTCCCTCCCTCTCTCCCTCTCCCTCCTGTCCTCCCTCCCTCTCCCCGTTCCCTCCCTCCCCCTCCTGTCCTCCTCCTCCTCCCTCGTCTCCTCTAGTTGGTGGATGCTCTGAAGGAGCAGGAGTGTGTTAACCTCCGTCTGAGACAGTATATGGATAAAATCATCCTGGCCATTCTGGACCACAACCCCTCTATCCTGGAGATCAAGAGTACCAGTTAAACACACACTTCCATCCTGGCCATTCTGGACCACAACCCCTCTATCCTGGAGATCAAGAGTACCAGTTAAACACACACTTCCATCCTGGCCATTCTGGACCACAACCCCTCTATCCTGGAGATCAAGAGTACCAGTTAAACACACACACACACACTTCCATCCTGGCCATTCTGGACCACAACCCCTCTATCCTGGAGATCAAGAGTACCAGTTAAACACACACTCACACACACACACACACACACACACACTTCCATCCTGGCCATTCTGGACCACAACCCCTCTATCCTGGAGATCAAGAGTACCAGTTAAACACACACTCACACACACACACTTCCATCCTGGCCATTCTGGACCACAACCCCTCTATCCTGGAGATCAAGAGTACCAGTTAAACACACACTTCCATCCTGGCCATTCTGGACCACAACCCCTCTATCCTGGAGATCAAGAGTACCAGTTAAACACACACTTCCATCCTGGCCATTCTGGACCACAACCCCTCTATCCTGGAGATCAAGAGTACCAGTTAAACACACACACACACACACACACACACACTTCCACGCCAGGGGATGAGACAGAACGTGAAACAACTGACAGCTGTCTGTGGTTTACAGCTGAAACTCGCCGTCTACTCTATCTGTCAATCAACTGTTAGATGTCCCGCCTCCTTTATCTAGCCCACCAATGATGAACTGTTATTATGTTGCCAAGAAGAGAAACTGTGCTACTGAATGACACTATCCGGAGACTAGCAGTATTATGATGGTGTTCACTTTATGATGATGATAATTATTCTATGTTATGTTGACACACACTCTCTCTGGGTTCACGAGCTCCAGGATGACTGTCCACTAGCCTACAATGATGTCATCATTTATTACTGATTTAACAATGGGAATATTTGCAAACCGGAGCGCGCCACTTTTGATTGGCTAACTGAGCTGTTCAATCACGTTCAAAAGGTGAAGGTCGTAGGTGAGCGGACGAGGAAGTGTAACAGATAGTGTGGGTAGGTTAAGACAAGGGATTTTAAGATTCCTTCGGGTTAAGGTCTGATAGCTTGGTAGAGATGGGAGTCGTTGGTCATATTATGGACCGTTCGGATGTTTGATGCCGGGATACAGTAGCAATCAACCGTGAGGTGTGCAACGGGGACCAAGGGTGTGTCTCAATAGTCACTTCCTCTTCTTTGTCTTCTCTTTCCTCTACACTGACAGGACAGGTGAAAGATGCCCCACTCAGATACTTCCTTTCACCTGTCCTGTCTTCTCTGAAAAGGAAAGGAAGGGAAGGAGATGAGGCCACTTCAGACCACTGAGACTCATCCCTCCCTCCCCCTCCTGTCCTCCTCCCTCCCTCCCCCTCCTGTCCTCCTCCCTCCCTCCCTCCCTCATTCTCCCTCCCTCCCTCCTGTCATCCTCCCTCCCTCCCTCATTCTCCCTCCCGCTCCCTCCTGTCATCCTCCCTCCCTCCCTCTCCCTCATGTCAATCAAGGAAAGGAAAGGAAAGTAAGGAGATGAGGCCACTATCAGACCACTGAGACTCACCCCAAGTTTAGTCTCCACGCTGATTCCTCTGGTCGGGGGGACATGAAGATTATACCTTCTGATTCTATGATCCAGTTACTCTCTGGGCGTGAAGGTTATAACCTGTCATAAGCATTTAAGACAGGCGTCGTACTGGTGTCATAGCGTTGTTTATAGGCTTAACGATGCATAGTGAACAAAGTGTTAATAATAATGACTCCCTGTTCCCTATATAGTGCACTACTTTGGACCAGGGCCCAATGATACCCTGTTCCCTATATAGTGCTTTACTTTGGACCAGGGCCCAATGATACCCTGTTCCCTATTATAGTGCACTACATTGGACCAGGGCCCAATGATACCCTGTTCCCTATATAGTGCACTACTTTGGACCAGGGCCCAATGATACCCTGTTCCCTATATAGTGCACTACTTTGGACCAGGGCCCATAGGGATTAGGGTGCCATTGGGGATGCATAGACCGTGTAGGTAATACTAGGAGTATAACCAGCTTGTTGTGCTATGTAGTAGTGTATAACCACCGTGCACAGAGTTATGTGTTGCTGTAGGAGATGAGTGTAGTAGTGTATAACCACTGTGCACAGAGTTATGTGTTGCTATAGGAGATGAGGGTAGTAGTGTATAACCACCGTGCACAGAGTTATGTGTTGCTATAGGAGATGAGGGTAGTAGTGTATAACCACTGTGCACAGAGTTATGTGTTGCTATAGGAGATGAGGGTAGTAGTGTATAACCACTGTGCACAGAGTTATGTGTTGCTGTAGGAGATGAGTGTAGTAGTGTATAACCACTGTGCACAGAGTTATGTGTTGCTATAGGAGATGAGGGTAGTAGTGTTGCTATAGGAGATGAGGGTAGTAGTGTATAACCACTGTGCACAGAGTTATGTGTTGCTATAGGAGATGAGGGTAGTAGTGTATAACCACCGTGCACAGAGTTATGTGTTATGTGGAGATGAGCGTAGTATTACGGTCCTCATGTAATTCTACACTGAAAACATAGGGTCCTGTTCAATAGGGATACATTGTTTTGAAACTGAGTCGAACGGTACAAGTACCTACCTGAACTTGTCCAATAAGAACAAATGTTTTTTGTTTTCCGTTGCAAAACGTTTTTGCTACGGTGGGCCCTAATAGGGAACACGACCCCACCCAGGACTTTGAGAAAGGCCAACGAGAGGTATCAAGGTGGTAGTTATTTAGGGGAGAAACCTAACGTTCCACGGAAGTCAAAATGTTCACTCAGTCATGCCTTGATGTAAATGGGAGACGAGGTGAAAACGTTACCTAAATGGAAGTTAGGATTTGCCTCTAAGAGAATAAGTCACATGAGTTGTTAGGACAATGTCTATAAAGGTGAATTGTTTATTTTTCATACAGATCTATAAAATGATAAATGTTGGGGACTTGTTAAGTTCGGACGGTCTTTTGATCAGACTGGAATGAGGGTAAGGAGATGTCAGAGCATTGGGGGTGAGATCTGTCCATTTATGGAGAACAACATGGTAGTCACTATAATCAATGAATCGCCACGACGATAATCCCTGGATCTAGGGTGTATGTAGGGGGGGGGGGGCAGCAGCTCATATATAGAGTGTATAGGTTCTGTAATACCTATAGATTGAGATAGCTCTTTTCTGTGTATGTCATGATTGTACTGTGCCACCCATATACACACACACACACACACACCACAGTAGCTTGTTGAATCCACTGTACTGTAGATGGATAGATAGCCACGACTTCAGGTCATTGATTTCACCTCGTTAATAACTGTGTCTCTGAAGAAGAGTCTGTGTAGACAGTCGGTGTGATGTCACACTAACACTAGTTTTGCTTTGTTGCACAAATTATACTAATGAGCTGTTTTCTCATGGGTTCTCATGGGTTTCACATGGGTTTCTCATGGGTTTCTCATGGGTTTCACATGGGTTTCACATGGGTTTCTCATGGGTTTCACATGGGTTTCTCATGGTTTCTCATGGGTTTCACATGGGTTTCTCATGGGTTTCTCATGCTTTCTCATGGGTTTCTCATGGGTTCTCATGTTTTCTCATGGGTTTCACATGGGTTTCTCATTGTTTCTCATGTTTTCTCATGGGTTTCTCATGCTTTCTCATGGGTTTCTCATGGGTTCTCATGGTTTTCATGTTTTCTCATGTTCTCATGGGTTTCTCATGGGTTTCTCATGGTTTCTCATGGTTTCTCATGGGTTTCTCATGGTTTCTCATGGTTTCTCATGGGTTTCTCATGGTTTCTCATGGGTTTCTCATGGTTTCTCATGGTTTCTCATGGGTTTCTCATGGGTTTCTCATGGTTTCTCATGGTTTCTCATGGTTTCTCATGGTTTCTCATGGGTTTCTCATGGGTTTCTCATGGGTTTCTCATGGGTTTCTCATGGGTTTCTCATGGTTTCTCATGGGTTTCTCATGGGTTTCTCATGGGTTTCTCATGGTTTCTCATGGGTTCTCATGGGTTTCTCATGGTTTCTCATGGGTTTCTCATGGTTTCTCATGGTTTCTCATGGGGTTCTCATCTCTTATTCAGTTTCTTGTTTTTCTTTGTGCCTTTTGTAAATGAGCAATGAGGTGTCCCCATTAGATTGAGGTTATTTTTCTCATGTTTTTTAGTTTGTCCGTTGGTCATCGTGAGTGAGCTTTTTATATCAGTTTGCTTTTCCAACACGTTGTCGTAGCATTGTTCATACGTTGTAAAGTTTCTACAGGATCTAGTTACAGTTTGTATTGATGTGCCACTGACTCATCCAACCTAAACACTAGTATTTTATACAGTAAAAAAAAATGAATGAATGAATGAATCGCCACGACGATAAGATAAGAGTTCTATCTTAGAGATGATATTCTGTGTGACCTGGAAATGTATAGCACATGTTAATGACGTTGTCGTAGCGACTGTGTTTACTATAGGATGACGATCCTTGGACTGATAAACAACATCTATAGGCTGAGTCTGGAACTAGAGAATTAGAATCATTCTAACTCTGTGTGACTGAAACCAGCCAAGGCTTGAAAAAATCCCATGGTTGAGTACTGTGAAGCTCTGACCCTGTTTTGGGTACTTTAAGAATGCATCCTACCATCATCTTCTCCTTGAGGTAATATCACGGATTAGGAAGGGATTGGATTAAGTGAATGCATGTTTGCCATCATGTTTACACCTGTCTTAACATTGTCAGATCAGTGATGACTTCGAGGATGGGAGGATGCATCTGTGAGGTATTTGAACAGGCTTTAGATAGAGATATCGTGATGTGTTCACCTCATGCTAAAAGATCGCTGATGTTGTTCTGCTCATGTACTGTAGGTCTGACAGGGACTTATAGGATGTTGTACAAACTTGAAAATTTAAATAAAATGAATTTGCTTTGGCATGACCAAGGACTGAGTGGCTCTAGTGTGTTTTCTAATGACACTTTACAATGTCTTATTTAAGTGAAATGTAGGCCTGTTTTTATGAATGTTACATGTTATGAGATGGATGCTTTATGTATGACGTTGGAAATGGTTTACGTAACAAGTCATGTACTTTGTCTCATTTCTAAATCAGCAGAGAATTAGTTCCTATAAAACTCATAGGCTGTGTTTACATACTATTACATTTTTAAATCAGCGTTTTATTTATTGAACCTTTATTTAACCAGGAAAGTCAGTTAAGAACAAATTCTTATTTTCAATGAGGAACAGTGTGTTCTGCCTTGTTCAGGGGCAGAACGACAGATTTGTACCTTGTCAGCTCGGGGATTTGAACTTGCAACCTTCTGGTTACTAGTCCAACTCTCTAACCACTAGGCTACCCTGTCGCCCCTCTAACCACTAGGCTACCCTGTCGCCCCTCTAACCACAAGGCTACCCTGTCGCCCCTCTAACCACTAGGCTACCCTGCTTCCCCTGCCAGGGATCATCAGCTAGATTCAGACAGGGGGCCGGAACATACTAATCATGTGGACTGCAAACTGCCCTCAAGAAGCCCAAACAGGTATAATACATGACTAAAACATCATTTAAAACCTTGCTTATGTACAGAATAAAAACATTCCAAAATGTGCATCCTGTTTGCAACAAGGCACTAAAGTAATACTGCTAAAAAAAATTGCAAATTGTATTTTTGTCCAGAATACTTCCATTATGTTTGGGGCAAATCAAACACATCACTGAGTACCACTCTTCATATTTCCCAGCACGGTGGTGGCTGGCTGCATCGTCTTATCTGCAAGGACTAGGGAGCTTTTTAGGATCAAAATAATGGGATTTAAAAAATAATATGATTGAACCTTTATTTAACTAGGCAAGTCAGTTAAGATCAAATTGTAACGTCGTTCTTTCCGTTTGTCGAAAGAGAGTCGGACCGAAATGCAGCGTGGTGGTTACTCATGTTCTTTAATGAAGAAAGTGACGATACATGAAATAACTTAATAAATACAAAACAACAAACGGAACGTGAAACCTAATACAGCCTATCTGGTGACACAACACAGAGACAGGAACAATCACCCACGAAAGACAAAGCGAAACTCAGGCCACCTAAATACGGTTCCCAATCAGAGGCAACGAGAATCACCTGACTGCTGATTGAGAACCGCCTCAGGCAGCCAAACCTATACAACACCCCTAATCAGCCGCGATCCCAAATACTACAAACCCCAATACGAAAATACAATAACATAAACCCCTGTCACACCCTGGCCTGACCAAATATATAACGAAAACACAAAAATACAATGACCAAGGCGTGACAGAACCCCCCCCCCCCCCCCCAAGGTGCGGACTCCCGGACGCACCTCAAAACCATAGGGAGGGTCCGGGTGGGCGTCTGTCCATGGTGGCGGCTCCGGCTCGGGACGTGGACCCCACTCCATAAATGTCATAGTTCCTCCCCTTCGCGTCCTGGGATAATCCACCCTCGCCGCCGACCATGGCCTAATAGTCCTCACCCAGAACCCCACAGAACTGAGGAGCAGCTCGTGACTGAGGGGCATCTCGGGACTGAGGGACAGCTCGGGACTGAGGGGCAGCTCGGGACTGAGGGGCAACTCGGGACTGAGGGGCAGCTCGGGACTGAGGCAGCTCGGGACTGAGGGGCAGCTCGGGACTGAGGGGCAGCTCGGGACTGAGGGGAAGCCCAGTACTGAGAGGAAGCCCAGTACTGAGAGGAAGCCCAGTACTGAGATGAAGCTCAGGTAGGTAGTAGGCTCCGGTAGATCCTGGCTGGCTGGCGGATCTGGAAGATTCAGGTTGACTAGCAGATCTGGAAGATTCTGGTTGACTAGCAGATCTGGAAGATTCTGGTTGACAGGCTGATCTGGAAGAATCTGGTTGACTGGCAGATCTAGAAGATCATGGCTGACTGGCGAATCTAGCTGCTCTATGCAGACTGACAGCTCTGACTGCTCCATGCAGGCTGACAGCTCCTTGCAGACTGGCAGCTCTGGCTGCTTCATGCAGACTGACAGCTCTGACTGCTCCATGCAGGCTGACAGCACCCTGCAGACTGGCAGCTCCTTGCAGACTGACAGCTCCTTGCAGACTGACAGCTCCCTGCAGACTGGCAGCTCCTTGCAGACTGACAGCTCTGACTGCTCCATGCAGGCTGACAGCTCCTTGCAGACTGACAGCTCCTTGCAGACTGGCAGCTCCTTGCAGACTGGCAGCTCCTTGCAGACTGGCAGCTCCTTGCAGACTGACAGCTCCTTGCAGACTGACAGCTCCTTGCAGACTGACAGCTCCTTGCAGACTGACAGCTCCTTGCAGACTGACAGCTCTGACTGCTCCATGCAGGCTGACAGCTCCTTGCAGACTGACAGCTCCTTGCAGACTGGCAGCTCCTTGCAGACTGGCAGCTCCTTGCAGACTGGCAGCTCCTTGCAGACTGGCAGATCAGGCTGCTTCAAACAGGCAGGAGGCTCCGGCAGCGCTGTAGAGAAGAAAGGCTCTGATAGCGCTGAACAGGCGGGAGACTCCGACAGCGCAGGAGAGGAGGAAAACGCTGGCTGCGCTGAACAGACAGGAGACTCCGGTAGCGCAGGAGAGGAGAAAGGCTCCGACAGCGCTGGGCAGGAGAGGCGAGGCGCACTGTAGGCCTGATGCGTGGTGTGGGCACTGGTGATACTGGAGCGAGGACACGCACAGGAAGCCTGGTGCGGGGAGCTGCTACCGGAGGACTGGTGTGTGGAGGTGGCTCTGGATAGACCGGACCGTGCAGGCGCACTGGAGTTCTTGAGCACCGAGCCTGCCCAAGCTTACCTGGCTCGATGCCCACTCTAGCCCGGCAAATACGAAGGGCTGGTATGAACCGTACCGGGCTATGCACCTGCACTGGAGACACCGTGCGCTCACTAGCATAACACGGTGCCTGCCCGGTCTCTTTAGCCCCTCGGTAAGCACAGGGAGTTTGCGCAGGTCTCCTACCTGGCATAGCCATACTCCCTGTAAGCCCCCCCCAATAAATTTTTGGGGCTGACTCTCAGGCTTCCATCCGCATCGCCGTGCTGCCTCTTCATACCAGCGCCTCTCCGCTTTAGTCGCCTCTAGTTCTTCCTTGGGACGGCGATATTCTCCAGGCTGAGCCCAGGGTCCTTTTCCGTCCAGTTCCTCCTCCCATGTCCAATTCTCCAAGTGATGCAGCCTCTCCCACTGCAACTGCTCTTCACGATTAGCAGGGAGAGTTGGCTCAGGTCTGACACCCGACTCAGCCACTCTCCCTCTGAGCCCCCCCCCCAATACATTTTTGGGGGTGCTTTTCGGGTTTCCTTGCCAACCGTGTTCCCTCGTATCGTCGGCTCTTATCTCCGGCTGCCTCTGCTCTCCTAAGTGCCTCCACCTGTTCCCATGGGAGGCGATCTCTTCCGGCCAGTATCTCCTCCCAAGTGTAACAACCTTTGCCATCCAACACGTCTTCCCATGTCCATTCCTCCTTTCGCTTTTCCTGCGGTCGCTGCCTGTAACCACGCCGCTCGGTCCGTGTGTGGTGGGTGATTCTGTAACGTCGTTCTTCGTTTGTCGAAAGAGAGTCGGACCGAAATGCAGCGTGGTGGTTACTCATGTTCTTTAATGAAGAAAAAGTGACGATACATGAAATAACTTAATAAATACAAAACAACAAACGGAACGTGAAACCTAATACAGCCTATCTGGTGACACAACACAGAGACAGGAACAATCACCCACGAAATACAAAGCGAAACTCAGGCTACCTAAATACGGTTCCCAATCAGAGGCAACGAGAATCACCTGACTGCTGATTGAGAACCGCCTCAGGCAGCCAAGCCTATACAACACCCCTAATCAGCCGCGATCCCAAATACTACAAATCCCAATACGAAATACAATAACATAAACCCCTGTCACACCCTGGCCTGACCAAATATATAACGAAAACACAAAATACAATGACCAAGGCGTGACACAAATTCTTATTTACAATGACGGCCTACCAGGGAATAGAGCTAAGCATAGGAAAACTCCTAGAGGAAAACCTGGTTCAGTCTTCTTTCCAACAGACACTGGGAGATGAATTCACCTTTCAGCAGGACAATGACCTAAAACACAAGGCCAAATATACACTGGAGCTAAGCATAGGAAAAAGGGTTCATTATCCAACCTCCCCCATGTTTTATTGTAGGGAGGGTTCATTATCCAACCTCCCCCATGTTTTATTGTAGGGAGGGTTCATTATCCAACCTCCCCCATGTTTTATTGTAGGGAGGGTTCATTATCCAACCTCCCCCATGTTTTATTGTAGGGGAGGGAAGGGTTCATTATCCAACCTCCCCATGTTTTATTGTAGGGAGGGTTCATTATCCAACCTCCCCCATGTTTGATTGTAGGGAGGGTTCATTATCCAACCTCCCCCATGTTTGATTGTAGGGAGGGTTCATTATCCAACCTCCCCCATGTTTTATTGTAGGGAGGGTTCATTATCCAACCTCCCCCATGTTTTATTGTAGGGAGGGTTCATTATCCAACCTCCCCCATGTTTTATTGTAGGGAGGGAAGGGTTCATTATCCAACCTCCCCCATGTTTTATTGTAGGGAGGGTTCATTATCCAACCTCCCCATGTTTGATTGCAGGGAGGGTTCATTATCCAACCTCCCATGTTTTCTTGTAGGGAGGGTTCATTATCCAACCTCCCCATGTTTGATTGTAGGGAGGGTTCATTATCCAAACTCCCCCATGTTTGATTGTAGGGAGGGAAGGGTTGTTATGTAGGGAGGGTTCATTATCCAACCTCCACATGTTTTATTGTAGGGAGGGTTCATTATCCAACCTCCCCATGTTTGATTGTAGGGGGGGAAGGGTTCATTATCCAACCTCCCCCATGTTTGATTGTAGGGAGGGTTCATTATCCAACCTCCCCCATGTTTGTTTGTAGGGAGGGTTCATTATCCAACCTCCCCCATGTTTGATTGTAGGGAGGGTTCATTATCCAACCTCCCCCATGTTTGATTGTAGGGAGGGTTCATTATCCAACCTCCCCCATGTTTGATTGTAGGGAGGGTTCATTATCCAACCTCCCCCATGTTTTATTGTAGGGAGGGTTCATTATCCAACCTCCCCCATGTTTGATTGTAGGGGGGGAAGGGTTCATTATCCAACCTCCCCCATGTTTTATTGTAGGGAGGGTTCATTATCCAACCTCCCCATGTTTGATTGTAGGGAGGGTTCATTATCCAACCTCCCCCATGTTTGATTGTAGGGAGGGAAGGGTTGTTATGTAGGGAGGGTTCATTATCCAACCTCCACATGTTTTATTGTAGGGGGGGTTCATTATCCAACCTCCCCATGTTTGATTGTAGGGAGGGTTCATTATCCAACCTCCCCCATGTTTGATTGTAGGGAGGGAAGGGTTGTTATGTAGGGAGGGTTCATTATCCAACCTCCACATGTTTTATTGTAGGGAGGGTTCATTATCCAACCTCCCCCATGTTTGATTGTAGGGAGGGAAGGGTTGTTATGTAGGGAGGGTTCATTATCCAACCTCCCCCATGTTTGATTGTAGGGAGGGAAGGGTTCATTATCCAACCTCCCCCATGTTTTATTGTAGGGAGGGTTCATTATCCAACCTCCCCATGTTTGATTGTAGGGAGGGTTCATTATCCAACCTCCCCCATGTTTGATTGTAGGGAGGGAAGGGTTGTTATGTAGGGAGGGTTCATTATCCAACCTCCCCCATGTTTGATTGTAGGGAGGGTTCATTATCCAACCTCCACCATGTTTGATTGTAGGGAGGGTTCATTATCCAACCTCCACCATGTTTGATTGTAGGGAGGGTTCATTATCCAACCTCCACCATGTTTGATTGTAGGGAGGGTTCATTATCCAACCTCCCCCATGTTTGATTGTAGGGAGGGTTCATTATCCAACCTCCCCCATGTTTTATTGTAGGGAGGGAAGGGTTCATTTTCCAACCTCCCCATGTTTGATTGTAGGGAGGGTTCATTATCCAACCTCCCCCATGTTTTATTGTAGGGAGGGAAGGGTTCACTATCCAACCTCCCCCATGTTTTATTGTAGGGAGGGTTCATTATCCAACCTCCCCCATGTTTTATTGTAGGGGAGGGAAGGGTTCATTATCCAACCTCCCCATGTTTTATTGTAGGGAGGGTTCATTATCCAACCTCCCCCATGTTTGATTGTAGGGAGGGTTCATTATCCAACCTCCCCCATGTTTGATTGTAGGGAGGGTTCATTATCCAACCTCCCCCATGTTTTATTGTAGGGAGGGTTCATTATCCAACCTCCCCCATGTTTTATTGTAGGGAGGGTTCATTATCCAACCTCCCCCATGTTTTATTGTAGGGAGGGAAGGGTTCATTATCCAACCTCCCCCATGTTTTATTGTAGGGAGGGTTCATTATCCAACCTCCCCATGTTTGATTGCAGGGAGGGTTCATTATCCAACCTCCCATGTTTTCTTGTAGGGAGGGTTCATTATCCAACCTCCCCATGTTTGATTGTAGGGAGGGTTCATTATCCAAACTCCCCCATGTTTGATTGTAGGGAGGGAAGGGTTGTTATGTAGGGAGGGTTCATTATCCAACCTCCACATGTTTTATTGTAGGGAGGGTTCATTATCCAACCTCCCCATGTTTGATTGTAGGGGGGGAAGGGTTCATTATCCAACCTCCCCCATGTTTGATTGTAGGGAGGGTTCATTATCCAACCTCCCCCATGTTTGTTTGTAGGGAGGGTTCATTATCCAACCTCCCCCATGTTTGATTGTAGGGAGGGTTCATTATCCAACCTCCCCCATGTTTGATTGTAGGGAGGGTTCATTATCCAACCTCCCCCATGTTTGATTGTAGGGAGGGTTCATTATCCAACCTCCCCCATGTTTTATTGTAGGGAGGGTTCATTATCCAACCTCCCCCATGTTTGATTGTAGGGGGGGAAGGGTTCATTATCCAACCTCCCCCATGTTTTATTGTAGGGAGGGTTCATTATCCAACCTCCCCATGTTTGATTGTAGGGAGGGTTCATTATCCAACCTCCCCCATGTTTGATTGTAGGGAGGGAAGGGTTGTTATGTAGGGAGGGTTCATTATCCAACCTCCACATGTTTTATTGTAGGGGGGGTTCATTATCCAACCTCCCCATGTTTGATTGTAGGGAGGGTTCATTATCCAACCTCCCCCATGTTTGATTGTAGGGAGGGAAGGGTTGTTATGTAGGGAGGGTTCATTATCCAACCTCCACATGTTTTATTGTAGGGAGGGTTCATTATCCAACCTCCCCCATGTTTGATTGTAGGGAGGGAAGGGTTGTTATGTAGGGAGGGTTCATTATCCAACCTCCCCCATGTTTGATTGTAGGGAGGGAAGGGTTCATTATCCAACCTCCCCCATGTTTTATTGTAGGGAGGGTTCATTATCCAACCTCCCCATGTTTGATTGTAGGGAGGGTTCATTATCCAACCTCCCCCATGTTTGATTGTAGGGAGGGAAGGGTTGTTATGTAGGGAGGGTTCATTATCCAACCTCCCCCATGTTTGATTGTAGGGAGGGTTCATTATCCAACCTCCACCATGTTTGATTGTAGGGAGGGTTCATTATCCAACCTCCACCATGTTTGATTGTAGGGAGGGTTCATTATCCAACCTCCACCATGTTTGATTGTAGGGAGGGTTCATTATCCAACCTCCCCCATGTTTGATTGTAGGGAGGGTTCATTATCCAACCTCCCCCATGTTTTATTGTAGGGAGGGAAGGGTTCATTTTCCAACCTCCCCATGTTTGATTGTAGGGAGGGTTCATTATCCAACCTCCCCCATGTTTTATTGTAGGGAGGGAAGGGTTCACTATCCAACCTCCCCCATGTTTTATTGTAGGGAGGGTTCATTAGCCAACCTCCCCATGTTTTATTGTAGGGAGGGAAGGGTTCATTATCCAACCTCCCCATGTTTTATTGTAGGGAGGGAAGGGTTCATTATCCAACCTCCCCATGTTTGATTGTAGGGAGGGTTCATTATCCAACCTCCCCCATGTTTTATTGTAGGGAGGGAAGGGTTCATTATCCAACCTCCCCCATGTTTGATTGTAGGGAGGGTTCATTATCCAACCTCCCCCATGTTTGATTGTAGGGAGGGTTCATTATCCAACCTCCCCCATGTTTGATTGTAGGGAGGGTTCATTATCCAACCTCCCCCATGTTTGATTGTAGGGAGGGTTCATTATCCAACCTCCCCATGTTTTATTGTAGGGAGGGTTCATTATCCAACCTCCCCCATGTTTGATTGTAGGGAGGGTTCATTATCCAACCTCCCCCATGTTTGATTGTAGGGAGGGTTCATTATCCAACCTCCCCCATGTTTGATTGTAGGGAGGGTTCATTATCCAACCTCCCCCATGTTTTATTGTAGGGAGGGAAGGGTTCATTATCCAACCTCCCCCATGTTTTATTGTAGGGAGGGTTCATTATCCAACCTCCCCCATGTTTTATTGTAGGGAGGGAAGGGTTCATTATCCAACCTCCCCCATGTTTTATTGTAGGGAGGGTTCATTAGCCAACCTCCCCCATGTTTTATTGTAGGGAGGGAAGGGTTCATTATCCAACCTCCCCATGTTTTATTGTAGGGAGGGTTCATTATCCAACCTCCCCCATGTTTTATTGTAGGGAGACCGTTAGTTTCTTTGATTGTATAATTTCATTCATTTTCATCCAGTTATTCTCAGAGAGCAGATTTATAACTGTAATAGTTCTGTTCTAGAATGTGCTAAGTAGGGGTCTGTTTGAAGGGAACAGCTGATGTAATAGTTCTGTTCTAGAATGTGCTAAGTAGGGGTCTGTTTGAAGGGAACATCTGATGTAATAGTTCTGTTCTAGAATGTGCTAAGTAGGGGTCTGTTTGAAGGGAACAGCTGATGTAATAGTTCTGTTCTAGAATGTGCTAAGTAGGGGTCTGTTTGAAGGGAACGGCTGATGTAATAGTTCTGTTCTAGAATGTGTTAAGTAGGGGTCTGTTTGAAGGGAACAGCTGATGTAATAGTTCTGTTCTAGAATGTGCTAAGTAGGGGTCTGTTTGAAGGGAACAGCTGATGTAATAGTTCTGTTCTAGAATGTGCTAAGTAGGGGTCTGTTTGAAAGGAACGGCTGATGTAATAGTTCTGTTCCAGAATGTGCTAAGTAGGGGTCTGTTTGAAGGGAACGGCTGATGTAATAGTTCTGTTCTAGAATGTGTTAAGTAGGGGTCTGTTTGAAGGGAACATCTGATGTAATAGTTCTGTTCTAGAATGTGCTAAGTAGGGGTGTGTTTGAAGGGAACCGCTGATGTAATAGTTCTGTTCTAGAATGTGCTAAGTAGGGGTCTGTTTGAAGGGAACGGCTGATGTAATAGTTCTGTTCTAGAATGTGCTAAGTAGGGGTCTGTTTGAAGGGAACGGCTGATGTAATAGTTCTGTTCTAGAATGTGCTAAGTAGGGGTCTGTTTGAAGGGAACGGCTGATGGTGGTTATTTGATGAGGTATAACACGATACCAGTTGTTGTTGTTTGATCTCAGGTGCTTTATGAAGCATGTTTGTTGTGATTGGATGGATTTGAAAGATGCTTCCTGTATTCTAGATGTTGTTTGTGTATCGGTGAGGCCCTCTGCTACACGAGGAGCTGATAGGAAGACATTATGTAGAGAATGGACCAGCATGCAACATGTCTAATATATTGATAGTATCTAGGGGGTGGGGTTTATGCTTAACCAATCAAGACCAGTTTTTTTAATGTAAATTTGTTTTTGGATTCTATAATTTGTTCCCCTTGAAAGTCACGAGTAGGTTGTGTATATCAGTAGAGAAAAACATCAGTATCTTATCATCTTTCTGAACATACTTTCTGATATCCAGCATCTGCCTAAGAAACGTTTGATTTGTGTCATTATCTTCCCTATAGATCTGAAATGTTAAATTACCAGTAGTATCCACCAGGGGGCGTCATTGGTCTTCCTCCTCACCAGGCTGTATCGCCTGGATCATTACTGAACCAGAAGTCAGGACTCCATTCATTCAAAAAAATCAATACAACCTCTTCAACCATGTTGTTTTCATATACTGCTGTTATACAGTGAGTCTATTATAGCCAGCTTGTGTAGTTGTGTTATTCATAGTCATGTATACACCATAAAATACACACTGTGCGTCATGTGTTTATCACAGGGTGTGTGTCCGCGTAACCAGCATCATTCCCTGCGTTGCTCTGGTAAGCACACACACAACAGGAATACTCACTTTAATCAGAGGAATAAATCACATAGTCTAGTTCATCACAGCTGTCTAGGTACAGTACATATCTTAACTGTGTCCCCTATATCAGCCTGTGTTTAGGTCTGATGAGGTGTGTCCCCTATATCAGCCTGTGTTCAGGTCTAGATGAGGTGTGTCCCCTATATCAGCCTGTGTTCAGGTCTGATGAGGTGTGTCCCCTATTTCAGCCTGTGTTCAGGTCTGATGAGGTATGTCACCTGTATCAACATGTGTTCAGGTCTGATGAGGTGTGTGTCCTATATCAGCCTGTGTTCAGGTCTGTTGAGGTGTCCCCTATATCAGCCTGTGTTCAGGTCTGTTGAGGTGTGTCCCCTAAATCAGCCTGTGTTCAGGTCTGTTGAGGTGTCCCCCCTAAATCAGCCTGTGTTCAGGTCTGTTGAGGTGTGTCCCCTATATCAGCCTGTGTTCAGGTCTGATGAGGTGTCCCCTAAATCAGCCTGTGTTCAGGTCTGTTGAGGTGTGTCCCCTAAATCAGCCTGTGTTCAGGTCTGATGAGGTGTGTCCCCTATATCAGCCTGTGTTCAGGTCTGATGAGGTGTCCCCTAAATCAGCCTGTGTTCAGGTCTGTTGAGGTGTGTCCCCTAAATCAGCCTGTGTTCAGGTCTGTTGAGGTGTGTCCCCTATATCAGCCTGTGTTCAGGTCTGATGAGGTGTCCCCTAAATCAGCCTGTGTTCAGGTCTGTTGAGGTGTGTCCCCTAAATCAGCCTGTGTTCAGGTCTGATGAGGTGTGTCCCCTATATCAGCCTGTGTTCAGGTCTGATGAGGTGTCCCCTAAATCAGCCTGTGTTCAGGTCTGTTGAGGTGTGTCCCCTAAATCAGCCTGTGTTCAGGTCTGATGAGGTGTCCCCTAAATCAGCCTGTGTTCAGGTCTGTTGAGGTGTGTCCCCTAAATCAGCCTGTGTTCAGGTCTGATGAGGTGTGTCCCCTAAATCAGCCTGTGTTCAGGTCTGATGAGGTGTGTCCCCTAAATCAGCCTGTGTTCAGGTCTGATGAGGTGTCCCCTAAATCAGCCTGTGTTCAGGTCTGATGAGGTGTCCCCTAAATCAGCCTGTGTTCAGGTCTGTTGAGGTGTGTCCCCTAAATCAGCCTGTGTTCAGGTCTGTTGAGGTGTGTCCCCTAAATCAGCCTGTGTTCAGGTCTGATGAGGTGTCCCCTAAATCAGCCTGTGTTCAGGTCTGTTGAGGTGTGTCCCCTAAATCAGCCTGTGTTCAGGTCTGATGAGGTGTCCCCTAAATCAGCCTGTGTTCAGGTCTGTTGAGGTGTGTCCCCTAAATCAGCCTGTGTTCAGGTCTGATGAGGTGTGTCCCCTAAATCAGCCTGTGTTCAGGTCTGTTGAGGTGTGTCCCCTAAATCAGCCTGTGTTCAGGTCTGATGAGGTGTCCCCTAAATCAGCCTGTGTTCAGGTCTGATGAGGTGTGTCCCCTAAATCAGCCTGTGTTCAGGTCTGATGAGGTGTCCCCTAAATCAGCCTGTGTTCAGGTCTGATGAGGTGTCCCCTAAATCAGCCTGTGTTCAGGTCTGATGAGGTGTCCCCTAAATCAGCCTGTGTTCAGGTCTGATGAGGTGTCCCCTAAATCAGCCTGTGTTCAGGTCTGATGAGGTGTCCCCTAAATCAGCCTGTGTTCAGGTCTGATGAGGTTTGTCCCCTCTGGTATTTTATGATAGGCTTGGGACTGGTTATGGGGTTTGGACTGGTTGTTATGGGGTTTGGACTGGTTGTTATGGGGTTTGGACTGGTTGTTATGGGGTTTGGACTGGTTGTTATGGGGTTTGGAATGGTTGTTATGGGGTTTGGACTGGTTGTTATGGGGTTTGGACTGGTTGTTATGGGGTTTGGACTGGTTGTTATGGGGTTTGGACTGGTTGTTATGGGGTTTGGACTGGTTGTTATGGGGTTTGGACTGGTTGTTATGGGGTTTGGACTGGTTGTTATTGGGTCGGGATTTGTTGTTATGGGGCTTTAGGACTTTATTTATTTATTATTTATTTTTTTCACCTTTATTTAACCAGGTAGTTGAGAACAAGTTACAACTGTGACCTGGCCAAGATAAGCAAAGCAGTGCGACACAAACAACAACAACAGAGTTACACATGGAATAAACAAGTATACAGTCAATAACACAATAGAAAAAGTCTATATACAGTGTGTGCAAATGGCGTGAGGAGGTAAGGCAATAAATAGGCCGTAGTGGTGAAGTAATTACAAGTCAGCAAATTAACACTGGAGTGATAGATGAGCAGATGGTGATGTGCAAGTAGAAATACTGATTTGCAAAAAAGCAGAAAGTAAATAAAAACAATATGGGGATGAGGTTGGTAGATTGGGTGGGCTGTTTATGGGTTAGGACTGGTTGTTATGGGTTAGGACTGGTTGTTATGGGTAGATTGGGTGGGCTGTTTATGGGTTAGGACTGGTTGTTATGGGTAGATTGGGTGGGCTGTTTATGGGTTAGGACTGGTTGTTATGGGTTAGGACTGGTTGTTATGGGTAGATTGGGTGGGCTGTTTATGGGTTAGGACTGGTTGTTATGGGTTAGGACTGGTTGTTATGGGTAGATTGGGTGGGCTGTTTATGGGTTAGGACTGGTTGTTATGGGTAGATTGGGTGGGCTGTTTATGGGTTAGGACTGGTTGTTATGGGTTAGGACTGGTTGTTATGGGTAGATTGGGTGGGCTGTTTATGGGTTAGGACTGGTTGTTATGGGTTAGGACTGGTTGTTATGGGTTAGGACTGGTTGTTATGGGTAGATTGGGTGGGCTGTTTATGGGTTAGGACTGGTTGTTATGGGTAGATTGGGTGGGCTGTTTATGGGTTAGGACTGGTTGTTATGGGTTAGGACTGGTTGTTATGGGTAGATTGGGTGGGCTGTTTATGGGTTTGGGACTGGTTGTTATGGGTTAGGACTGGTTGTTATGGGTAGATTGGGTGGGCTGTTTATGGGTTTGGGACTGGTTGTTATGGGTTAGGACTGGTTGTTATGGGTTTGGACTGGTTGTTATGGGTAGATTGGATGGGCTGTTTATGGGTTTGGGACTGGTTGTTATGGGTTAGGACTGGTTGTTATGGGTAGATTGGATGGGCTGTTTATGGGTTTGGGACTGGTTGTTATGGGTTAGGACTGGTTGTTATGGGTTAGGACTGGTTGTTATGGGTTTGGGACTGGTTGTTATGGGTTAGGACTGGTTGTTATGGGTTTGGGACTGGTTGTTATGGGGTTGGGACTGGTTGTTATGGGGTTGGGACTGGTTGTTATGGGTTAGGACTGGTTGTTATGGGTTTGGGACTGGTTGTTATGGGTTAGGACTGGTTGTTATGGGTTAGGACTGGTTGTTATGGGTTTGGGACTGGTTGTTATGGGGTTGGGACTGGTTGTTATGGGGTTGGGACTGGTTGTTATGGGGTTGGGACTGGTTGTTATGGGGTTGGGACTGGTTGTTATGGGGTTGGGACTGGTTGTTATGGGGTTGGGACTGGTTGTTATGGGGTTAGGACTGGTTGTTATGGGGTTTTGACTGGTTGTTATGGGATTTTGACTGGTTGTTATGGTAGGACTGGTGGTTATGGGGTTGGGACTGGTTGACTAAATGAGCTACCTTTTATCATTGTGGTTTAGCAGGGACTAAATGAGCTACCTGGTATCCTTGTGGTTTAGCAGGGACTAAATGAGCTACCTGGTATCCTTGTGATTTAGCAGGAACTAAATGAGCTACCTGGTATCCTTGTGATTTAGCAGGGACTAAATGACCTACCTGGTATCCTTGTGATTTAGCAGGGACTAAATTAGCTACCTGGTATCCTTGTGTTTTAGCAGGGACTAAATTAGCTACCTGGTATCCTTGTGGTTTAGCAGGGACTAAATGAGCTACCTGGTATCCTTGTGGTTTAGCAGGGACTAAATGAGCTACCTGGTATCCTTGTGATTTAGCAGGGACTAAATGAGCTACCTGGTATCCTTGTGATTTAGCAGGGACTAAATGAGCTACCTGGTATCCTTGTGATTTAGCAGTGACTAAATGAGCTACCTGGTATCC
>NW_022262694.1:87500-92500 GCF_002021735.2 Oncorhynchus kisutch | reverse complement strand
TTCAATTTGGAAGTTTCATTTGGAAACGGAAAAAAAAAGAAAATTATTTCGTTTTTGCTCTCTGATGGAAAAAAATGGAAATGCACAGAAATTAAATAATGACAAAACTATTGTTTTTGTTTTTTCTTTTGGGGGCAGGGTGTGGAGTAAACAGAACCCATAATCCCAGTTTCACCTGGTGGGTGAGGTTCTGGAAGTGACTGAGATGTGGTAATGGCTGATGCCCAGAGAGAGGGGTGTTTCCCGGGTAGAGTAGGTGTGGAGGTCTGGAGGTCCTGGGAGTATGCTGGACTCTCAGGCCAAGGGAGAGGGAAAGTTCCCTGAGTTGGAAGAGTAGGCTCTGTTGCTCTTTTGTGGGTCCTGTGGTGTGTGAAGGGCTGACCTAGGCTGCGGCTGGGTGACTGACTGGGTGAGTGATACACACTGTCCTTCGGGGAGGGGGGGGGGCAGAGCAGGCAGCCTCGCTGGAGAAATCATTAAGCGTTATTCTGATTAAACCAAACCAGCCATGCACCTGGTAACCGAGCAGGTTGGGAGGAGAGCTCCAGGGGCCCAATCAGCTCTGCCCGTTATACAGCAGTTTAACCACAGGGACCTGGTAACCCACCTATATGACTGATTGGGGAACTCACCCAGCCCCAGGGACATGGTAACCCACCTATAGAACTGATTGGGGAACTTACCCAGCCCCAGGGACCTGGTAACCCACCCAGTCACTCACCCAGTCAGTCACCCAGCCCCAGGGAGAACAGTGGACAGTGTATCACTCACCCAGTCAGTCACCCAGCCCCAGGGAGAACAGTGTGTATCTCTCACCCAGTCAGTCACCCAGCCCCAGGGAGGACAGTGTGTATCACTCACCCAGTCAGTCACCCAGCCCCAGGGAGAACAGTGTGTATCACTCACCCAGTCAGTCACAAAGCCCCAGGGAGAACAGTGTGTATCACTCACCCAGTCAGTCACCCAGCCCCAGGGAGGACAGTGGACAGTGTGTATCACTCACCCAGTCAGTCACCCAGCCCCAGGGAGAACAGTGTGTATCACTCACCCAGTCAGTCACAAAGCCCCAGGGAGAACAGTGTGTATCACTCACCCAGTCAGTCACCCAGCCCCAGGGAGGACATTGGACAGTGTGTATCACTCACCCAGTCAGTCACCCAGCCCCAGGGAGAACAGTGGACAGTGTGTATCACTCACCCAGTCAGTCACCCAGCCCCAGGGACCTGGTAACCCAGTGTGTATCACTCACCCAGTCAGTCACCCAGCCCCAGGGAGAACAGTGGACAGTGTGTATCACTCACCCAGTCAGTCTCCCAGCCCCAGGGACCTGGTAACCCAGTGTGTATCACTCACCCAGTCAGTCACCCAGCCCCAGGGAGGACAGTGGACACTGTGTATCACTCACCCAGTCAGTCACCCAGCCCCAGGGAGGACAGTGTGTATCACTCACCCAGTCAGTCACCCAGCCCCAGGGAGAACAGTGGACAGTGTGTATCACTCACCCAGTCAGTCACCCAGCCCCAGGGAGAACAGTGGACAGTGTGTATCACTCACCCAGTCAGTCACCCAGCCCCAGGGAGGACAGTGTGTATCACTCACCCAGTCAGTCACCCAGCCCCAGGGAGAACAGTGGACAGTGTGTATCACTCACCCAGTCAGTCACCCAGCCCCAGGGAGGACAGTGTGTATCACTCACCCAGTCAGTCACCCCAGCCCCAGGGAGAACAGTGGACAGTGTGTATCACTCACCCAGTCAGTCACCCAGCCCCAGGGAGAACAGTGGACAGTGTGTATCACTCACCCAGTCAGTCACCCAGCCCCAGGGAGAACAGTGGACAGTGTGTATCACTCACCCAGTCAGTCACCCAGCCCCAGGGAGAACAGTGGACAGTGTGTATCTCTCACCCAATCCCAGCTTTAGGTCTCAGTTAGCCCTCCACACACCACAGGCCCAGTGGGCCCCAAAAAAGGGGGACAGAGCAGGTAACCCCCACTCGAGGCACCACTGTCTGGGCCTCAGTCCTGGGCAAAACTTATGGGTTCTGTTGACTTCAGATTAAACAAAAACATTTTCTGACCTTTGACGTTTTTCTTTTCCATGTTAACCTGAAAATCCAATGATCAAAAGATACACTAACCAGGTCAATCATGGTAATAACAGAGGGATGGTATTACAGGAAACAGAGGAGAGGAGACAGGAAGAGAAGGGAGAGGAGAGGGGCTAGGACCAAAAGATGTGTGTGTGTGTGTGTGTGTGTGTGTGTGTGTGTGTGTGTGTGTGTGTGTGTGTGTGTGTGTGTGTGTGTGTGTGTGTGTGTGTGTGTGTGTGTGTGTGTGTGTAAGTAAAATCCACTGTTGGTCTGTTTTGTCCTTTTCTGGTCTGTCTATGTCTGCTTGCTCAGCAGAGCAGCTTTCCCTGTTGCCAGAATGAGTGGTTCTGTTTCTGCTGCTAGTATTAGAATGAACCTTGTCTTCTGGCTTGCTAATTGGTAACAGTCTGCTAGAAAACACTCTGACGAAAACATGTATCAACACATTCCAGGGAGAAGGGAATCTACAGCCACTCTGACACAGAACGACAGAGAGGTGGGGATGTTTTTGGTGACACGCACTCCTAGTGGAGCTGTCTTCCCTGAGTGAGTTCTGAGAAGACTGTTATCAATACAACACACACTCCTAGTGGAGCTGTCTTCCCTGAGTGAGTTCTGAGAAGACTGTTATCAATACACACACTCCTAGTGGAGCTGTCTTCCCTGAGTGGGTTCTGAGAAGACTGTTATCAATACAACACACTGAAAGGGGTTCTAGCTACCTGCTCCACAGATGGTGTGTGTGTGAGAGTGTGTGTGTGTCACAGCCTAACTCTACCTACTCTATTAAGACATACATGGACTATTGGCAAACACCATTCAACCTTACATTATCAATAACACCACCAACACTCACACACACACTGAGACACACACACACACTGAGATACACACACACACACTGAGACACACTGAGACACACACACACTGACACACACACACTGAGATACACACACACACTGAGACACACACACTGAGACACACTGAGACACACACACACTGAGACACACACACTGAGATACACACACACTGAGACACACACACTGAGACACACACACACTGAGATACACACACACACCGAGACACACACACACACACACTGAGACACACACACTGAGACACACACACACACACTGAGACACACACACACACTGAGACACACTGAGACACACTGAGACACACTGAGACACACACACACTGAGACACACTGAGACACACATACACTGAGACACACACACTGACACACACACACTGAGACACACACACACTGAGATACACACACACACACACTGAGACACACACACTGAGACACACTGAGACACACACACTGAGACACACACACACTGAGACACACACACTGAGATACACACACTGAGACACACACACTGAGACACACACACATTGAGACACACACACACTGAGATACACACACTGACACACACACTGAGATACACACACACACACTGAGACACACACACTGAGACACACACACCGAGACACACACACCGAGACACACACACTGAGACACACACACTGAGACACACACACACTGAGACACACTGAGACACACTGAGACACACACACTGACACACACACTGAGATACACACACACACACTGAGACACACACACACACTGAGACACACACACTGAGACACACACACTGAGACACACACACACACACCGAGACACACACACCGAGACACACACACTGAGACACACACACACACACTGACACACACACACTGAGACACACACACACTGAGACACACTGAGACACACTGAGACACACACACACTGAGACACACACACTGAGACACACACACTGAGACACACTGAGACACACTGAGACACACACACTGACACACACACACACACACACACTGAGACACACACACTGAGACACACTGAGACACACACACTGAGATACACACACACTGAGACACACACACTGAGATACACACACACTGAGACACACACACTGAGATACACACACTGAGACACACACACTGACACACACACACTGAGACACACACACACTGAGATACACACACTGAGACACACACACTGAGATACACACACTGAGACACACACACTGAGACACACACACACTGAGATACACACACACACCGAGACACACACACACACACACTGAGACACACACACTGAGACACACACACACACACTGAGACACACACACACACTGAGACACACTGAGACACACTGAGACACACACACACTGAGACACACTGAGACACACACACACTGAGACACACACACTGACACACACACACTGAGACACACACACACTGAGATACACACACACACACACACTGAGACACACACACTGAGACACACTGAGACACACACACTGAGACACACACACACTGAGACACACACACTGAGATACACACACTGAGACACACACACTGAGACACACACACATTGAGACACACACACACTGAGATACACACACTGACACACACACACTGAGACACACACACACTGAGATACACACACTGAGACACACACACTGAGATACACACACTGAGACACACACATTGAGACACACACACACTGAGATACACACACACACCGAGACACACACACACACACACTGAGACACACACACTGAGACACACACACACACACTGAGACACACACACACACTGAGACACACTGAGACACACTGAGACACACTGAGACACACACACACTGAGACACACTGAGACACACATACACTGAGACACACACACTGACACACACACACTGAGACACACACACACTGAGATACACACACACACACACTGAGACACACACACTGAGACACACTGAGACACACACACTGAGACACACACACACTGAGACACACACACTGAGATACACACACTGAGACACACACACTGAGACAC
>NW_022262694.1:0-82500 GCF_002021735.2 Oncorhynchus kisutch | reverse complement strand
ACTATGGGAAACACACAGTACTACATAGAACCATGACTACATGGAACTCTATTCCACAGTACTACATAGAGCCAGGGGTACATGGAACTCTATTCCACAGTACTACATAGAGCCATGACTACATGGAACTCTATTCCACAGTACTACATAGAGCCATGACTACATGGAACTCTATTCCACAGTACTACATAGAGCCATGACTACATGGAACTCTATTCCACAGTACTACATAGAGCCATGACTACATGGAACTCTATTCCACAGTACTACATAGAGCCATGACTACATGGAACTCTATTCCACAGTACTACATAGAGCCAGGGGTACATGGAACTCTATTCCACAGTACTACATAGAGCCATGAGAACATGGAACTCTATTCCACAGTACTACATAGAGCCATGAGAACATGGAACTCTATTCCACAGTACTACATAGAACCATGAGAACATGGAACTCTATTCCACAGTACTACATAGAGCCATGAGAACATGGAACTCTATTCCACAGTACTACATAGAGCCATGACTACATGGAACTACTACATAGAGCCATGACTACATGGAACTCTATTCCACATCAGGTAACTGACGCAGCAGTAGAATCGGATCAAATTTTAAAAATACACCTTATGGAACAACTGGGATTGTGAAGCAACACAAACACACGATGACATTTACCCGTGGATGTTGTGTTGCAGATATGTGGTAGTGGAGTAGGGTCCTGAGGACACACCCTTAGTGTGTTGTAGATATGTGGTAGTGGAGTAGGGTCCTGAGGACACACCCTTAGTGTGTTGTAGATATGTGGTAGTGGAGTAGGGTCCTGAGGACACACCCTTAGTGTGTTGTAGATATGTGGTAGTGGAGTAGGGTCCTGAGGACACACGCTTAGTGTGTTGTAGATATGTGGTAGTGGAGTAGGGTCCTGAGGACACACCCTTAGTGTGTTGTAGATATGTGGTAGTGGAGTAGGGTCCTGAGGACACACCCTTAGTGTGTTGTAGATATGTGGTAGTGGAGTAGGGTCCTGAGGACACACCCTTAGTGTGTTGTAGATATGTGGTAGTGGAGTAGGGTCCTGAGGACACACCCTTAGTGTGTTGTAGATATGTGGTAGTGGAGTAGGGTCCTGAGGACACACCCTTAGTGTGTTGTAGATATGTGGTAGTGGAGTAGGGTCCTGAGGACACACGCTTAGTGTGTTGTAGATATGTGGTAGTGGAGTAGGGTCCTGAGGACACACCCTTAGTGTGTTGTAGATATGTGGTAGTGGAGTAGGGTCCTGAGGACACACCCTTAGTGTGTTGTAGATATGTGGTAGTGGAGTAGGGTCCTGAGGACACACCCTTAGTGTGTTGTAGATATGTGGTAGTGGAGTAGGGTCCTGAGGACACACCCTTAGTGTGTTGTAGATATGTGGTAGTGGAGTAGGGTCCTGAGGACACACCCTTAGTGTGTTGTAGATATGTGGTAGTGGAGTAGGGTCCTGAGGACACACCCTTAGTGTGTTGTAGATATGTGGTAGTGGAGTAGGGTCCTGAGGACACACCCTTAGTGTGTTGTAGATATGTGGTAGTGGAGTAGGGTCCTGAGGACACACGCTTAGTGTGTTGTAGATATGTGGTAGTGGAGTAGGGTCCTGAGGACACACCCTTAGTGTGTTGTAGATATGTGGTAGTGGAGTAGGGTCCTGAGGACACACCCTTAGTGTGTTGTAGATATGTGGTAGTGGAGTAGGGTCCTGAGGACACACCCTTAGTTTTAAAAAATTGTATAACTGGTGTTTTTCCCCTGGAAGAGTAGCTGCTGCCTTGGCAGGGGATCCTAATGGGGATCCATACACACATACTAGTACTACATCACTACAACGTTACAGTAAGGCCATCCAGTACCAATCCACAGAGACATGTTGCTGCTGGAAAGTGCAAAGAGCAATAAGGGTTTTTAGGGGCATTATGGCTGAGTTAATAAAACACAGCTGCCCCTAAAAGCCCCTTACTTTTCCTGCTGTCTTTTGGCTTCTCTTCTCTCTTCAAACTCCTTCTCTTTTCATCCCCTGCTTACAGTAGAGAGAGAAAGACAGAGTAGAGAGAGAGAGAGAGGGGGAGAGAGAGAGAGGGTAGAAAGAGAGGGGGGGGGAGAGAGAGAGAGAGATACACAGAGTAGAGAGAGACAGAGTAGAGAGAGAGAGAGAGAGAGAGATAGAGACAGAGTAGAGAGAGAGAGAGAGAGATAGAGACAGAGTAGAGAAAGACAGAGTAGAGAGAGAGAGAGACAGAGTAGAGAGAGAGAGAGAGAGAGAGAGAGAGAGAGAGGGAGAGAGAGAACTTAGTCTCCCCCGCTCCAGAGTGCATGCCAGAGGTTTATAAATTGCTCTTATAAAAACCGACCTGTGTTAGTTAGGGTCGGCGTGCTGGGATTCCAGCAGGGGCAGTTTAAAAAGAGGGTGAATGGGTTCAACCATGTTCTCACAGTAAGAAGAAACCCTTTCTACCTCATTTAGCATCAGTGTTAAATGAAACCACTCACTGTAGGTCAATAACATTGGCAGCCTCAGAACAACATCAGGACAGATTCTGACTAGCCATCCATCATCGGCAGTGACCTCCTAAGACCCCGAGACTCAGGACCTGACCGTTCACCTAGACTCTGTTACCCCAGATGACCCCTAACAACCACCTGACCATTCACCTAGACTCTGTTACCCCAGATGACCACTAACAACCACCTGACCATTCACCTAGACTCTGTTACCCCAGATGACCCCTAACAACCACCTGACCATTCACCTAGACTCTGTTACCCCAGATGACCACTAACAACCACCTAGACTCTGTTACCCCAGATGACCACTAACAACCACCTAGACTCTGTTACCCCCAGATGACCACTAACAACCACCTGACCATTCACCTAGACTCTGTTACCCCAGATGACCACTAACAACCACCTGACCATTCACCTAGACTCTGTTACCCCAGATGACCCCTAACAACCACCTGACCATTCACCTAGACTCTGTTACCCCAGATGACCACTAACAACCACCTAGACTCTGTTACCCCAGATGACCACTAACAACCACCTGACCATTCACCTAGACTCTGTTACCCCCAGATGACCACTAACAACCACCTAGACTCTGTTACCCCAGATGACCACTAACAACCACCTAGACTCTGTTACCCCAGATGACCACTAACAGTCACCTAGACTCTGTTACCCCAGATGACCCCTAACAACCACCTAGACTCTGTTACCCCAGATGACCCCTAACAACCACCTGACCATTCACCTAGACTCTGTTACCCCAGATGACCCCTAACAACCACCTGACCATTCACCTAGACTCTGTTACCCCAGATGACCCCTAACAACCACCTAGACTCTGTTACCCCAGATGACCCCTAACAACCACCTGACCATTCACCTAGACTCAGTGGTCATCTGGGGTAACAGAGTCTAGGTGAATGGTCAGGTGGTTGTTAGGGGTCATCTGGGGTAACAGAGTCTAGGTGGTTGTTAGTGGTCATCTGGGGTAACAAACAACCACATAGACTCTGTTACCCCCAGATGACCACTAACAACCACCTGACCATTCACCTAGACTCTGTTACCCCAGATGACCACTAACAACCACCTGACCATTCACCTAGACTCTGTTACCCCAGATGACCCCTAACAACCTCCTGACCATTCACCTAGACTCTGTTACCCCAGATGACCACTAACAACCACCTAGACTCTGTTACCCCAGATGACCACTAACAACCACCTGACCATTCACCTAGACTCTGTTACCCCAGATGACCCCTAACAACCACCTAGACTATGTTACCCCAGATGACCCCTAACAACCACCTGACCATTCACCTAGACTCTGTTACCCCAGATGACCACTAACAACCACCTAGACTCTGTTACCCCAGATGACCCCTAACAACCACCTAGACTCTGTTACCCCAGATGACCACTAACAACCACCTGACCATTCACCTAGACTCTGTTACCCCAGATGACCACTAACAACCACCTGACCATTCACCTAGACTCTGTTACCCCAGATGACCCCTAACAACCACCTAACCATTCACCTAGACTCTGTTACCCCAGATGCCCACTAACAACCACCTAGACTCTGTTACCCCAGATGCCCACTAACAACCACCTAGACTCTGTTACCCCAGATGACCCCTAACAACCACCTGACCACTCACCTAGACTCTGTTACCCCAGATGACCCCTAACAACCACCTAGACTCTGTTACCCCAGATGACCCCTAACAACCACCTAGACTCTGTTACCCCAGATGACCCCTAACAACCACCTGACCATTCACCTAGACTCTGTTACCCCAGATGACCACTAACAACCACCTAGACTCTGTTACCCCAGATGACCCCTAACAACCACCTGACCATTCACCTAGACTCTGTTACCCCAGATGACCACTAACAACCACCTAGACTCTGTTACCCCAGATGACCCCTAACAACCACCTAGACTCTGTTACCCCAGATGACCACTAACAACCACCTGACCATTCACCTAGACTCTGTTACCCCAGATGACCACTAACAACCACCTGACCATTCACCTAGACTCTGTTACCCCAGATGACCCCTAACAACCACCTAACCATTCACCTAGACTCTGTTACCCCAGATGCCCACTAACAACCACCTAGACTCTGTTACCCCAGATGCCCACTAACAACCACCTAGACTCTGTTACCCCAGATGCCCACTAACAACCACCTAGACTCTGTTACCCCAGATGCACACTAACAACCACCTAGACTCTGTTACCCCAGATGACCCCTAACAACCACCTGACCACTCACCTAGACTCTGTTACCCCAGATGACCCCTAACAACCACCTAGACTCTGTTACCCCAGATGACCCCTAACAACCACCTGACCATTCACCTAGACTCTGTTACCCCAGATGACCCCTAACAACCACCTAGACTCTGTTACCCCAGATGACCACTAACAACCACCTAGACTCTGTTACCCCAGATGACCACTAACAACCACCTGACCATTCACCTAGACTCTGTTACCCCAGATGACCACTAACAACCACCTGACCATTCACCTACTCTGTTACCCCAGATGACCACTAACAACCACCTGACCATTCACCTAGACTCTGTTACCCCAGATGACCACTAACAACCACCTGACCATTCACCTAGACTCTGTTACCCCAGATGACCCCTAACAACCACCTGACCATTCACCTAGACTCTGTTACCCCAGATGACCACTAACAACCACCTAGACTCTGTTACCCCAGATGCCCACTAACAACCACCTAGATTCTGTTACCCCAGGTGACCCCTAACAACCACCTGACCACTCACCTAGACTCTGTTACCCCAGATGACCCCTAACAACCACCTAGACTCTGTTACCCCAGATGACCCCTAACAACCACCTAGACTCTGTTACCCCAGATGACCCCTAACAACCACCTGACCATTCACCTAGACTCTGTTACCCCAGATGACCACTAACAACCACCTAGACTCTGTTACCCCAGATGATCCCTAACAACCACCTGACCATTCACCTAGACTCTGTTACCCCAGATGACCACTAACAACCACCTAGACTCTGTTACCCCAGATGATCCCTAACAACCACCTGACCATTCACCTAGACTCTGTTACCCCAGATGACCACTAACAACCACCTAGACTCTGTTACCCCAGATGACCCCTAACAACCACCTAGACTCTGTTACCCCAGATGACCACTAACAACCACCTGACCATTCACCTAGACTCTGTTACCCCAGATGACCACTAACAACCACCTGACCATTCACCTAGACTCTGTTACCCCAGATGACCCCTAACAACCACCTAACCATTCACCTAGACTCTGTTACCCCAGATGCCCACTAACAACCACCTAGACTCTGTTACCCCAGATGCCCACTAACAACCACCTAGACTCTGTTACCCCAGATGCCCACTAACAACCACCTAGACTCTGTTACCCCAGATGCACACTAACAACCACCTAGACTCTGTTACCCCAGATGACCCCTAACAACCACCTGACCACTCACCTAGACTCTGTTACCCCAGATGACCCCTAACAACCACCTAGACTCTGTTACCCCAGATGACCACTAACAACCACCTAGACTCTGTTATCCCAGATGACCACTAACAACCACCTGACCATTCACCTAGACTCTGTTACCCCAGATGACCACTAACAACCACCTGACCATTCACCTACTCTGTTACCCCAGATGACCACTAACAACCACCTGACCATTCACCTAGACTCTGTTACCCCAGATGACCACTAACAACCACCTGACCATTCACCTAGACTCTGTTACCCCAGATGACCACTAACAACCACCTAGACTCTGTTACCCCAGATGCCCACTAACAACCACCTAGACTCTGTTACCCCAGGTGACCACTAACAACCAGAGGTGTGTTTTTTCTGATTAATCAGGAATCTTTGCTTCTCAGACCTCAGAAAAGTGAGCAGTGATATTTCTAACATCTCTGTCTTATCAGAGATGTTTGACAGGTCATGTTCTACATTGTGTCAGTGACGTCCCTGAGAAGAAAAAAAACATCTTGGGGAAGCTGCTAACTGGCGTCCCTATGAGCCCTGGTCAGAAGTAATGCAGAGGACTGTATAGGGTGACATTTGGGACACTCTCTGGTCCAGTCTCTGCCTGGACTTGTATCCATGTTGTTAGAGAGGTACTGGACCAGACCAGAGCAAACGATGCCAGAAACACTGTTTTTAATATCTCAGGTCCAAACAGCAGTTACAGTGTTGGTCTCCAGCCCAGATCAGAACACTGTTTAATATCTCAGGTCTAATCAGCAGTTAGTGTTGATCTCCAGCCCAGATCCTTCAACATCCATCACCATCCATTTGGCATGTTCCCTAGACCCTTGTTCCCTACCCCTCTACTAGATACATCAGAATGTTCCCTAGACCCTTGTTCCCTACCTCTCTACTAGCTACATCAGCATGTTCCCTAGACCCTTGTTCCCTATCTCTCTACTAGCTACATCAGAATGTTCCCTAGACCCTTGCTCCCTACCTCTCTACTAGATACATCAGAATGTTCCCTAGACCCTTGCTCCCTACCTCTCTACTAGATACATCAGAATGTTCCCTAGACCCTTGCTCCCTACCCCTCTACTAGCTACATCAGAATGTTCCCTAGACCCTTGCTCCCTACCTCTCTACTAGATACATCAGAATGTTCCCTAGACCCTTGTTCCCTACCCCTCTACTAGATACATCAGAATATTCCCTAGACCCTTGCTCCCTACCTCTCTACTAGATACATCAGAATGTTCCCTAGACCCTTGCTCCCTACCCCTCTACTAGATACATCAGAATGTTCCCTAGACCCTTGCTCCCTACCTCTCTACTAGATACATCAGAATGTTCCCTAGATCCTTGCTCCCTACCTCTCTACTAGCTACATCAGAATATTCCCTAGACCCTTGCTCCCTACCTCTCTACTAGATACATCAGAATGTTCCCTAGACCCTTGCTCCCTACCCCTCTACTAGATACATCAGAATGTTCCCTAGACCCTTGTTCCCTACCCCTCTACTAGATACATCAGAATGTTCCCTAGACCCTTGCTCCCTACCTCTCTACTAGATACATCAGAATGTTCCCTAGACCCTTGCTCCCTACCCCACTACTAGATACATCAGAATGTTCCCTAGACCCTTGCTCCCTACCTCTCTACTAGATACATCAGAATGTTCCCTAGACCCTTGCTCCCTACCTCTCTACTAGATACATCAGAATGTTCCCTAGACCCTTGCTCCCTACCTCTCTACTAGATACATCAGAATGTTCCCTAGACCCTTGCTCCCTACCTCTCTACTAGATACATCAGAATGTTCCCTAGACCCTTGCTCCCTACCTCTCTACTAGATACATCAGTCTAAGGCTGAGATTCAATTTGGACAACGCTACCTTTACATGTCATTTCCTGATTGAGCCAACAAATGCAGTGTTTACCATAATTGTGGTCTCCGCTAATTTAAACATTTTTTAAAACATTTATTTAACCGTTTATTTAACTAGGCAAGTCAGATAAGAACAAATTCTTATTTTCAATGACGGCCTAGGAACAGTGACTTTAAAACGCTGTGCATTGTGGACAAGGCGTGATCGGATTGAATCGCGGCTTTGACTCTGTTAGAGCAATCAAATCAAATCAAATGTATGTATAAAGCCCTTCTGACATCAGCTGATTTCACAATGTGCTGTACAGAAACGCAGCCCAAAACCCCAAACAGTGTAGAAGCACGGTGGCTAGGAAAACTCCCTTAGAGCAAGGCCCTGGTTCCAACCTTCTTTCCTTCTTTCCTTCATTCCTTCCTGTCTTCCTTCGGACTCTGGACTGAATAGCTGACAGCTACACAGAACTCATTGTACAGGTCCTAAAGCAACGTAATAAGCTTTGGACAAGTAAGCGTGAGTCAGCTTGATGTACACAGCCTGGACGGGACGCTAGTCTATTAAAGAGCCTTATCCCCAATCTGAACCTCTATGGGATCGGTGCCCCCCCCCCCCCCCACGGGACAGTTGAGCTAACGTACGCTAATGTGATTAGCATGAGGTTGTAAGTAACAAGAACATTTCCCAGGACATAGACATATCTGATATGGGCAGAAAGCTTAAATTATTGTTAATCTAATTGCACTGTCCAATTTACAGTAGCTATTACAGTGAAAGAATACCATGCTATTGTTTAAGGAGAGTTGCACAGTTATGTACTTGAAAATGTATTAATAAACCAAATTAGACACATTTCGCAAGACTTGATACAACATTTTGAACAGAAATGCAATGCTTCATTGAATCAGTCTAAAACGTTGTTGCCATCTAGTGGCCAAAATCTAAATTGCGCCTAAACTGGAATAGTACATTGTGGCCTTTCTCTTGCATTTCAAAGATCTAGATCCCAGATCCCAGATCCCAGATCTAATGTGTTATATTCTCCTACATTAATTTCACATTTCCACAAACTTCAAAGTGTTTCCTTTCAAATGGTATCAATAATATGCATATCCTTGCTTCAGGTCCTGAGCTACAGGCAGTTAGATTTGGGTATGTCATTTTAGGAGAAAAGTTAAGAAAAAAAAGGGTCCAATCCTTAAGAGGTTGTTAATGTTCAGTGCCAAAAGCATAGAGACACTGTGTTCCATATTTCTTAGTCTTTTGGTATGAGTGGACTTGGTGCAGGTCCATAGTGGTTACATACAATGATGAAAATAACTAAATAGTCATTATTCAGAATAACAATATAACATTCTTCAGAAAGAAAAAAAACGTCCCCACTCTCAAGGGAAATATGTTTATTTAATTAGTATAATCTGATAAAGGAACATTCTATTATAGGATGTAATTATAAAATGTGAATGTTTATTATTAAATCCTTCTTTCTTGAACATCTCTTTTCCACTTGACGAAGTCAGACGAAGAAGACGCCTTTCATCAAAATGTTTCCAACAGGTCAAAGTTATTCCGGGTTTTTCCTGTTTTACTGCACTAACATTCCAAACCAAAACCATGTGTGGTTCATTATTGTGATCCCTGGTCAGAGAACCGCACTGGCCCTTTAAATAACCTACTGCACCGTACTCAACTCAACAACTACCTTGTGACAACTTTGACCCAGTGTATACTATATGTCTGTGTCTGGAACGGCAACCTATTCTCTATAGTAAACTACGTTTGAAGGTGCATAGGGAATAGGGTGAGATTTTGGGACGTTTAGGTTCCTGGTCAAAAGTAGCACACTAGGGAATAGGGTGTGATTTTGGGACGTTTAGGTTCCTGGTCAAAAATAGCACACTAGGGAATAGGGTGTGATTTTGGGACGTTTAGGTTCTTGGTCAAAAGTAGCACACTAGGGAATAGGGTGTGATTTTGGGACGTTTAGGTTCCTGGTCAAAAGAAGCACACTAGGGAATAGGGTGCGATTTTGGGACGTTTAGGTTCCTGGTCAAAAATAGCACACTAGGGAATAGGGTGCGATTTTGGGACGTTTAGGTTCCTGGTCAAAAGTAGCACATTAGGAAATAGGGTGCGATTTGGGACATGAAGGGCCCGGTCAAAAGTAGAACGCTAAGGAATAGGGTGCTATTTGGGACGTACTATATGTCATCAAATCAACAACGTAGTCACGTCCTCAGTATATGCCGACTGTATGAGTGACATGCTAATAGTGGAGATGACATAGTCCGTCATAAATCACACATTCCCTCAGCCTGCCTGTGGTGATCTATTTTATAACATGATTTATGTCAGTGAGAAAACATCCGGAGGGGTTTAGCACCCTGCGTACGGGGACGTGTGTGTGTGTGTGTGTGTGTGTGTGTGTGTGTGTGTGTGTGTGTGTGTGTGTGTGTGTGTGTGTGTGTGTGTGTGTGTGTGTGTGTGTGTGTGTGTGTGTGTGTGTGTGGAGGGTTTTGTTACAAACTAATCAAGCATTTCTAGACTAGGTGTGAGAACTATGAAGCTGTTGGTGAGGATCACACACAGATATAGTCACTGACGTTTTCAGCTAAACATTCAGGGCCTGGAGCAGAAACACGACTTGGGTGCACACACACAGTCATACACACACACACAGTCACACACACACACACAGTCACACACACACACACACAGTCACACACACACACACACAGTCATACACACACACACACAGTCATATATACACACACACAGTCATACACACACACACACAGTCACACACACACACACACACAGTCATACACACACACACACACACACACACAGTCACACACACACAGTCATACACACACACAGTCACACACAGTCATACACACACACACAGTCACACACACACACACAGTCATACGCACACACACACACAGTCATACACACACACACAGTCATACACACACACACACACAGTCATACACAGACACACACAGTCACACACACACACACACACACAGTCACACACACACTCCTACGTGCTCGCTCACACACAGGGATTCTGGTCTGAATCCCATGTCAGACAGGAAAAACATTTGGTGGGATTCTAGGTATCCTACTACACCATCTCCTGCCGTTGTACCCTCGAGCAAGGCACTTGACTCCTAAACTACTCCAGGGGTGTCACATTGTGGCTATACAGGTTCAGATGAACTGGGTGATCTTGTGGGCCAGAAACTGGGACTTTGTAGGCCAGTTGAGAGGAGAGAACACTACTCACCTTGCCAACAAAGACCCACCCTCTAACACACCAGGACCAATGGAACAACAAAGACTCTTCCTCTAACAACACCAGGACCAATGGAACAACAAAGACCCAACCTCTAACACACCAGGACCAATGGAACAACAAAGACCCACCCTCTAACACACCAGGACCAATGGAACAACAAAGACCCACCCTCTAACACACCAGGACCAATGGAACAACAAAGACCCACCCTCTAACACACCAGGACCAATGGAACAAAAAAGACCCACCCTCTAACATACCAGGACCAATGGAACAACAAAGACCCACCCTCTAACACACCAGGACCAATGGAACAACAAAGACCCACCCTCTAACACACCAGGACCAATGGAACAACAAAGACCCACCCTCTAACACACCAGGACCAATGGAACAACAAAGACCCACCCTCTAACACACCAGGACAAATGGAACAACAAAGACCCTTCTTCTAACACACCAGGACCAATGGAACAACAAAGACCCACCCTCTAACACACCAGGACCAATGGAACAACAAAGACCCACCCTCTAACACACCAGGACCAATGGAACAACAAAGACCCACCCTCTAACACACCAGGACCAATGGAACAACAAAGACCCACCCTCTAACACACCAGGACAAATGGAACAACAAAGACCCTTCTTCTAACACACCAGGACCAATGGAACAACAAAGACCCACCCTCTAACACACCAGGACCAATGGAACAACAAAGACCCACCCTCTAACACACCAGGACCAATGGAACATTGGCTAAAACATGGCTAGTTGTGAAACACACTAATGATCTATTTACTGAATTAAACGATATAGATAATGTTGAAAAGACAAGGAAGGGAAGCTAAGGTACACAATAGTAGGTTTTGGTAGACAGAAGGTGCTCTTTGGTAAAAGGGATACATTTTGTCACTCTTCATATAATTAATTAAAATGCAAAGATTAAAAACTCTGATTAAAAACTAAGGTTAAACAAAGTTTTTAATCTTTGTTTCCATTGAACATGCTATACAAATAAAGGCATTTTAATTAATGATATGAAGAGTGCCTTGGTCCTCCCTTATTTTTAATATTTGACCTATATTTAACTTGGCAAGTTAGTTAAAAACAAATTTTATTTACAATGAAGGCCTACCCCAATGACACTGGGCCAATTGTGTGCCACTCATATGGGTCTCCCAATCACAGCCAGGAATCAAACCAGAGTCTGTAGTGACATCTCTAGCACAGAGATGCAGTGGTTTAGAGAGCTTCGCCACTCGGGAGCCCCAAGACAATGTATTTTTCCACTTTAATGTACTACTAAGATTGTATTTATTCATTCCAAATGGGTAAAAAATAACTGTAAAGTTGCTTTGAAAGTAAAACTATTGTTGTGAAGCAAAGACAATGCTCAATCTGCATTATGCTAATCTATCCACTGAAATTACCTTGTTGTCCTCAAGTGACCCGTCTTGCTCTCATACTTCAGCGTTCAGTTGAGAGAGAAATTGGCCTGGTTTCTTTGTAGTTCAAAAGTATTTAGGGTAAGGGAAAGAGTTAACTACAGTAAAAAAAACGTCCTCACAGATGCACCCATCATGTAAACCTATCGATCATAGCTACAGTCGGCCACACCATGTGCGCGTCATCCTTGCACAGGTTGGGCACACTCTCCAAAGCGCACAGTTGGAACACGAGGGGATACTTGTTGAGTTCTAGAGCCCACGACCAGGGTTCCCTTTCGCAATCCCCAAACAACTTTCATGTTATGAGTAAAATCCTTTAGGAAAAATGTATATGCTATCCTCCAAAAAGCAGGTTTAATTGTCCAGTCAGACACGAAACAGATTTCAGAATGGCCTCTATCGGCATGGAACATAGGCCCATCTCTCCAAAGATAGTTGAATATTCTCCTAAAGTTATTCCTGAACAAAAAAAGCAGTAGGCTACGGTGTGTCCCAGACCGGTAACGTTGCCCGGGGAAAAATAAACCCACCTGATCTCTCTCCCTCTCTCTGCGTGTGTACTGACCGATTGTCCCGTACAGAACCTAGAGACAGTAGCCCAAACCCAGTGGCTCTGGCTGTGCTGTGTGGGCCGCGTAGTGCGAGCCTCCTTTTCAGGCCCTCCCTAAAATGGAATTCTAGGTGGTGATGACTAGGCAGTAGGTATGTCGAGCTCCATGCGTGCGCCACTCCAGAATAACACAGTCCCGGAGACAGTTGAGATCGTGCAGTAACCATTGCCACCAAATGGAAAGGTTTGGCTCTGCACTCGCGTATGTAAAAGTGTGGGGAGTAAATTACTATTGTACCTTCCTCTTCCCAAACAATAATCAGAAAAACGAGGATTTTCGTATACCATAAGGATTTATCAAGTTTCTGAGTAAAATATAAAGTTATAACGTTGATTTGCCTAACATATTTAGGCCTATATTATCAGGCTGTATTATTACGGCATTGGATTGAAAACAAGATCTATATTTATAAACATGTGTATTTACAAAGATAGACAATAACTCAGTCTTAGTTTAGTTTTAGTTTTTTTTCATCCATGTGTCATTCTATGATGGCTGATCTCTCATCTGATCTGTATATACAATCTCAGTGGGCTACTTAACTGGTCGATACACACTATTGTAGTTGGAGCGCCGACTGGTGGTCATTAGGAGGGGCGTGCCAAATAAACGTCTGAAATAAAAGTTTAAGCTTTTTAGCTGTTAAACTGTTTAAACTTTTATTTCTCCTAGATTTGTTTTAGCTCTAAACTTGTTTTTACCTTGATTGTCTCTAATGTATTGTCTTGATGAACACCACTTATGAATGAGAAGTCTTAAGCATATAACTTTTACATTGTACATGGTTGAGATTTAAACGTTTTATCAACGTATTAACTTAATATTGACTTAGAAATCTGTATCAAATATCACCACGTTGGAACTGTCCCGTTTTAAAAATGTGTCCACCGTGGACTTCGTTTCCGAGGCACGGACGGGGATCGAGCCCGCGATCTTCGGTTTACGAGACCGACGCCTTACCACTTGGCCACCGCGCCCGGTAATAGTGCGAAGGAAAAATATGAGTTTTCAAACCTTTTTCCTGCCAATTGACTGAATCCGTTTGGAGAATGTTATGGATGATACAAATATATTTATTGATAGTAGCACGTTTTTATGACGAGCAATCTCAAACATACATCTCCAAACCAAGACACATCGTCTCATCTTCCAGTTGACCACTTAGCTAAGCTTAGCTAAAACTGACGTTGGTATCTAGCTACTGGAAGTTAGCTACACGGGTCGTTTTCAAAATGTGACTTTAGCCGCTAGAAAGCTAAATATGATGATGATGATGATGATGCCCGATACGTATTGTGTTTATTATCAGCAGTGATCGATTGTAATGACGCTATTTCGAACACGCCCTGTCCACGTGTTCCTGAATGTAACACTGCACCCGGATGTAGTGGGTGATTAAGCTAAGGATCATGTTGCTAGCCCGGTTTGGTATCTCGACCATCAAACGTTATATGTTGACGATTATGTGATTTATAGCTAGCTAGATAACTTGGATGCAGATTGCAAGCGTGGCTCATTTTAACCTGTGCGCTTGGGTCATTTTGGTAAGTCCTAGGAATGTTCCTAGCTCAGCAAAGATGTAGCTGGCTAACTAAAACAAATCTCTTACGCTAACTAGCTAACCATATGAGATCAATACAGTACATCCAGTTCTGTACCGATGTCATTGTCAAAAGTGGTCACCGAAGGTTTCAAATTCATGAAATTTTGTTCGAATACATATGGTCCTAATACTATTATTTGTCTGATATGTGCACCGCACTGTAACAAGTTGCAATGTTGTTAGCTAGCTACAATAACATTACAATGTTGTTAGCTAGCAACAATACCATTACCATGTTGTTAGCTAGGTACAATAACATGACAATGTTGTTAGCTAGCTACAATAACATGACAATGTTGTTAGCTAGCTACAATAACATTACAATGTTGTTAGCTAGCTACAATAACATTACAATGTTGTTAGCTAGCTACAATACCATTACAATGTTGTTAGCTAGCTACAATAACGTTACAATGTTGTTAGCTAGCTACAATAACGTTACAATGTTGTTAGCTAGCAACAATAACGTTACAATGTTGTTAGCTAGCAACAATAACGGTACAATGTTGTTAGCTAGCAACAATAACGTTACAATGTTGTTAGCTAGCTACAATAACATTACAATGTTGTTAGCCTGAGCTTTGAAATTAAGCTAAGTTCCACATGTGTGTTCTGTGGAACATACAGTATTATTCAGGTTTCCTGAATCAGGGCAGTGAAATGTGTTCTATAAGATCATAAGTGTGCGTGTTTCACTTTTTTGACCATGCGAGTTCTCAGTTAGATACAACAGAGGAGCCTACCTATGTTACTTACCGTAACTGAATTTCATATTCCATTCTATATTCATAATATTGCATTTATATATAACCTGGTAAAACTACATTCCCAGCCGTTCCTTTGCAGGTGAGGAAGCCTTGAAATCAGCACTACTGCAGGAGGAACCTGGGAGAGGCTGGATAACCTGGGAGAGGCTGGATAACCTGGGAGAGGCTGGATAACCTGGGAGAGGCTGGATAACCCGGGAGAGGCTGGAGAGACCCTGAACTGACACCCCAGCCCTGTCCCAAGTCGTCGTTGATCTTCCACGCCTCCATGTCCCAGGTGTAGGTTAAACCCTTGAAGCTGGCGAGACCCTGAAGTCCCACCCCTGGGTCCCCTCCCCAGCCTCAGCACCAGCCTCAGCCCCTTTGACGACCTACCATGCCTCTGATCGTGGATGCTGTGTGGGCCGTGTGGAGCATCGGGGCCGGGGTCTATGACTACTTCCACACCAGTGCCATGGAGGAACGCATCGGCAACCTGGAGAGCGTCCTCACCATCCACCAGTGTGTCATAGCAGCTCTGTCCGCAGGCCTCGTCCTCCTCATGACCTACATACTGTGGAGAAAACACTGAAGCCATGGTTGTATTCAGTCAGTGAGATGGCACCGGGGGGGGAAGTTTCCCCCTAGGTACAGATCTTGGATCATTTCCCCCTCCCTCAATCCTATCTGTAACCAGTAGTGGGGAAAATACTAAACTGACCCAAGATCAGCATCTAGGGGCAACTTCACCCTACTCTAGCGGGGATGAGACGGTCCTAGATACTCCAGACCTAAGTACTGCATTACGGATAGCATCGGCTACTCACCAAACTAACAGCCAGTCCCAAATCACGCCCTAACTCTCCCCCATTGTCTTATGTCATATCATGCGATGACTGTCAGTTTAGGGGCGGGGCATCGTGTAGGAGTGGCCCCACCTAGCATAAGATAATGACCTTGGCACTAACCTTTGGGTGTTGGCAGATCTGAAGGGTCTTGATAGGTATAAGCAGTGTAACGCTGGTTCATCACATTACTACTGGAGCTCAACAGACAGTCCTCAACCCCTCCCTAGTCCTTCCCCTCGGCCCTGACCCTCAAATGAACATGGATAGGTATGACAACTGGGTAGGTATAGGATTCTGTTTCATCAAAGAGCTACTATTGGAAGACGAGCTCAAGAGACCATGAGGAGTTGCTTGTGGAAGCTTCCTGGTGGACAGTAGCCCTGGTATACAGTGCAAAGGCTCTAGCAGAGCTGGTTGGAGTAGAGTCATCCCTCCAGGTCTCGTTCGTCACTCTGCTGTTACTTGGGCAAAGGCTCTATCAGAGCTGGTTGGAGTAGAGTCATCCCTCCAGGTCTCGTTCGTTACTCTGCCGTTACTTGGGCAAAGGCTCTATCAGAGCTTGTTGGAGTAGAGTCATCCCTCCAGGTCTCGTTCGTTACTCTGCTGGTACTTGGGCAAAGGCTCTAGCAGAGCTTGTTGGAGTAGAGTCATCCCTCCAGGTCTCGTTCGCCACTCTGCTGTTACTTGGGCAAAGGCTCTATCAGAGCTGGTTGGAGTAGAGTCATCCCTCCAGGTCTCGTTCGTTACTCTGCTGTTACTTGGGCAAAGGCTCTAGCAGAGCTTGTTGGAGTAGAGTCATCCCTCCAGGTCTCGATCGTCACTCTGCCGTTACTTGGGCAAAGGCTCTATCAGAGCTTGTTGGAGTAGAGTCATCCCTCCAGGTCTCGATCGTTACTCTGCCGTTACTTGGGCAAAGGCTCTATCAGAGCTTGTTGGAGTAGAGTCATCCCTCCAGGTCTCGATCGTTACTCTGCCGTTACTTGGGCAAAGGCTCTATCAGAGCTTGTTGGAGTAGAGTCATCCCTCCAGGTCTCGTTCGTCACTCTGCTGTTACTTGGGCAAAGGCTCTATCAGAGCTGGTTGGAGTAGAGTCATCCCTCCAGGTCTCGTTCGTTACTCTGCCGTTACTTGGGCAAAGGCTCTATCAGAGCTTGTTGGAGTAGAGTCATCCCTCCAGGTCTCGTTCGTCACTCTGCTGTTACTTGGGCAAAGGCTCTATCAGAGCTGGTTGGAGTAGAGTCATCCCTCCAGGTCTCGTTCGCCACTCTGCTGTTACTTGGGCAAAGGCTCTATCAGAGCTGGTTGGAGTAGAGTCATCCCTCCAGGTCTCGTTCGTTACTCTGCTGTTACTTGGGCAAAGGCTCTATCAGAGCTTGTTGGAGTAGAGTCATCCCTCCAGGTCTCGTTCGTTACTCTGCTGTTACTTGGGCAAAGGCTCTATCAGAGCTGGTTGGAGTAGAGTCATCCCTCCAGGTCTCGATCGTCACTCTGCCGTTACTTGGAACAGGATTGAGAGGAAGTTTGAGAGCTGAGGGTAGCTGGAGAGGAGTTCTTCAATCTGAGAGCTCGAGTGCCGTGTTGACTGTAGCCTGGTCCCCAGATCTGTTTGTGCTATTGTGTCCACTCCTTGCCATGCCAAACATGGAATTGACATGATAGCACCAACAGATCTGGGACCAGTCTATCATGGCTGGCTGTGATCATAAAACACTGTATTTTGCTACTGTGTGGATACTGACGTCTAGCCTGGTCCCTGTTCTGTTTGTGCTGTCTTGCCAACAATGACCATAATGACCGTAGGAGTGGGCAAGACCATACGAACAGATCTAGGACCAGGCTAACTCAGGCCCCCTTGTTTAATTTAAAACTACCATCCATTGAATGTGATTGATTCATTTTGGTCCTGTTATATTGCTGAAAGGGATTTGTGAAACATGGCTTCCGTCCATGTCACTGTAGAATAAGCCTACATAATAATGACACTGTTGGGACTAAACATTATAAACCGCTTTTCCGGTTTTCTCTGTATTTGTACGTCATAACATCTCCTTTTAATATCATGCTTTTATCATTGTTGGATCTGTTCCCTGTCTACCTGGTTCACTATTATCATGTCTGTCGGCCATTGTTGGATCTGTTCCCTGTCTACCTGGTTCACTATTATCATGTCTGTCGGCCATTGTTGGATCTGTTCCCTGTCTACCTGGTTCACTATTATCATGTCTGTCGGCCATTGTTGGATCTGTTCCCTGTCTACCTGGTTCACTATTATCATGTCTGTCGGCCATTGTTGGATCTGTTCCCTGTCTACCTGGTTCACTATTATCATGTCTGTCGGCCATTGTTGGATCTGTTCCCTGTCTACCTGGTTCACTATTATCATGTCTGTCGGCCATTGTTGGATCTGTTCCCTGTCTACCTGGTTCACTATTATCATGTCTGTCGGCCATTGTTGGATCTGTTCCCTGTCTCCCTGGTTCACTATTATCATGTCTGTCGGCCATTGTTGTCGACTGAAGTGCTACTGTGCGTATTTTGCTGAATCACTACCTGTTTGTTGGTTTCTATGTGAACAAACGGTATTAATGTCAGGTTAATAAATAATGTGATTAACTCTGCACTATTCTTTCCTCCTTAATGTATGTGAGGTATTCGTTTATCATGTACAAACTATGATTTGTAATTCCTTTGAAAGTCGGTTGCCATGCCAGTGGTCACAGCTGGTTGTCATGACGTCACTGAGATACGGTCCTGTAGGTTGTAACTACAACCTTGTTCCTGGAGAACCAGATCCCTATGGGCCCTGGTCAAAAGTAGTGCACTACATAAGGAATAGGGTGCTATTTGTAATGGAGCCATGGACGAGGGAATGTCCACAGATAAATATGGTCCATCCAGGTCAAAGATTCTTCTTCTCTTGATTCGTATCAGGGATTGAGGATGTCAGGAAGAGACTGCTTCTTCCTTCCAGAGCTACTGTCGACTTGCCCAGGATTGCTGCTTCCATGGTGCCTGCCCCCTAAATATGTCATCAGACCAAGTTGCTGAATAAAAACATCTGTCTTTCTCTCTCTCATTATACCAGGCTATTTGCTCAGTCGGGCCAATTCCCGTCCTCATTATGTTTGTGGGTCAGTCCATTCTTATTAGTACCGTACTCTTCACTTCCACATGTCTGATATATATACTCTGTTTATTAGGTACACCCATTAAGAACCGGGTCGGACCACCCGTTGCCTCCAGAACAGCCTGAATTATTCAGGGCATGGATTCTACAAGGTGTGGCATTCAAACGCTGCTCAATTGGAATCAAGGGACCTAACGTGTGCCAGGAAAACATTCCCCACACCATTACACCACCACCGCCACCAGTCTGTACCGTTGATACCAGGCAGGATGTGGTCATGGACTCATTCTGCTTACGCCAAATCCTGATTCTGCCGTCAGTCTGTACCGTTGACACCAGGCAGGATGTGGTCATGGACTCATTCTGCTTACGCCAAATCCTGATTCTGCCGTCAGTCTGTACCGTTGACACCAGGCAGGATGTGGTCATCGACTCATTCTGCTTACGCCCAATCCTGACTCTGCCGTCAACAGGAACTGGGATTCAATTGGACCAGGGAATGGTTTTCCAGTCCTCAATTGTCCAGTGTTGGTGATCGCGTGCTCACTGGAGACACTTCCTTGTTTTTAGCTGATAGGAGTGAATTCGGTGTGGTCGTCGGCTGCGATAGCCAATCCGCGACAAGGACCCGTTCTGAACACCACTGTTGCACTGTGCTGTTATCTGTCTGTTTGTGGCCTGCCTTTTAGCTTGCACCATTCTTGCCATTCTTCTTCGACCCTCTCTCATCAACAAGCTGTTTACTCCCACAGGACCCGCTGCTGACTGGATGCTTGTTGATTTGTCACACCATTCTCTGTAAACCCTAGACACTGTCGTTCGTGGAAAAACCCAGGAACAGAGGGAAGTGGGAATCACAGGAACAGAGAGAAAGAGTGACGGGAATCACAGGAACAGAGAGAAAGAGTGACGTGGGAATCACAGGAACAGAGAGAAAGAGTGACGTGGGAATCACAGGAACAGAGAGAAAGAGTGACGTGGGAATCACAGGAACAGAGAGACAGAGTGACGTGGGAATCACCGGAACAGAGAGAAAGAGTGACGTGGGAATCACAGGAACCGAGAGAAAGAGTGACGTGGGAATCACAGGAACAGAGAGAAAGAGTGACGTGGGAATCACAGGAACAGAGAGAAAGAGTGACGTGGGAATCACAGGAACAGAGAGAAAGAGTGACGTGGGAATCACAGGAACCGAGAGAAAGAGTGACGTGGGAATCACAGGAACCGAGAGAAAGAGTGACGTGGGAATCACAGGAACAGAGAGAAAGAGTGACGTGGGAATCACAGGAACAGAGAGAAAGAGTGACGTGGGAATCACAGGAACAGAGAAAGAGTGACGTGGGAATCACAGGAACAGAGAGAAAGAGTGACGTGGGAATCACAGGAACAGAGAGAAAGAGTGACGTGGGAATCACAGGAACAGAGAGAAAGAGTGATGTGGGAATCACAGGAACAGAGAAAGAGTGACGTGGGAATCACAGGAACAGAGAGAAAGAGTGACGTGGGAATCACAGGAACAGAGAGAAAGAGTGACGTGGGAATCACAGGAACAGAGAGAAAGAGTGACGTGGGAATCACCGGAACAGAGAGAAAGAATGCAGCTGCATTGCTTGCTGTTTGGGGTTTTAGGCTGGGTTTCTGCACAGCACTTTGAGATATCAGCTGATGTACGAAGGGCTTTATAAATACATTTGATTTGATTTGAATCACAGGAACAGTGATTCAGTGAAGTGGGAATCACAGGAATCGTGACATCCAAAGTGTGGTATTCTGAACTCGGTTCAGGGAGTCATCTCTGGGATGTCGATGGAAGCTGAGGTCAGATACCTAAAAGAGAATAGAAGAGCAGGTGGGGTTAGTTTCCTGTCACCTGACCAGAACAATGAATGGAGAAAGGGAAAAGAGTATTGGTTCTTATTTTTTTATTTTTTACAAAGAACACCTCCCTACCACAGGAGGTTGGTGGCACCTTTAATTGGGGAGGACGGGCCCTGGTCAAAAGTAGCATGGACCACAGGAGGTTGGTGGCAGATTTAATTGGGGAGGACGGGCGAAGGTCAGGGCTGTGATTGTGGTGGAGATCATGATCCAGAGTTGTTGAAGTGCCCTGTAACAGGGTGAAGGAAGTTGAGCTGGCGAAGGTCAGGACGGTCCATCAGATCTCCTATGGGGATGCAACCAAAAGAGTTGAGGAAGCAAGTGACAGTGTTGAAGGTATGATATGCAGATGCAACACAGCCCGCGGGTCAAGCAAGACAACAGTGTGTTAAAAAGGTGCGTTTTATAGCATTTATTACAACTGTTATTAATTGTACGGCACAAAGTATCAAATAAATCTAAGAAGTTGAACATCATTGTGGCTGCAGCTGAAAAATATCTGAGACTTCAATGGAAGATGTGCCACACTCCCAGGCTCCTGAGCCTGAGTTTGGATTGGATTTGGCAGTTTGGTTTTAACAGAAGAAATAATATGTTTTGGGTATTTTTTTGCCCCCTCACACCGACAATGTTTCTATTTTTGTGCTCGTTTTGTTTTCATCCCGCACAGTAGGTGGCGGCAATACACTTTTTGAGTGTAGTCTGCCCCAATACGTATAAAGAAAAAGAAGTAGCTCGTGTGCGTCACTAGTTACCACAGCCACAAGGTAAGAAGGCCCGCCTACTCGACCAATCAGATGAAGGAGTGTGATAACGTGAATGCCGGCTTACGCTTCGTGGGAAACGACCAATCAGGTGAGAGAGTGTGATGACTTGTTTGCCGACCGGCTCGCAGGGGCAGAAAAGAGACCTGTATTTCTTTTATCCAGTGATCCATCAATTATTTGATTATTTATTAGCTATAATAAAACCAACCGTTCTAACTGCAAAGTGGTAATCAGATGTCTTATTCAAACTCAGCAAGTTTATCAGGATGTTTGCTTTTAGCTGCATCATTTTTAAAATGGCATGTAGACCAACAAATTAATATATCTTTCATTTTAGATCTTTATTTTCAAAATCCACAAGTAAAATGTTCACAGTTTCACAGAAATGTTCACATACATTTCAATTTTGGAAATTGTCTGATTTAAGATGAAAACGTCTACCCTGTTACTTTATTTAACATAGCTTTGCTATCCATCTTTTTGGTATTTTGTACCAGTTTCCAAAGGCATGGTCTTCAAGCTATGGAATGTGGTCAAAACATTTTCATTCAAATAATAATTGATTGGATTTACATGGCACTTTTCTCACCACACGAACAACCCCACGTACAACCTCTCTATTTGATTTGATTGGCCCATCCACCCCAGTCTTCTTCAGAGGATAAAGGTAACTTTATACATTATTCATACACTTCAGATACATGGCACTTTTATACAAAGTATTACATGATAGGAATACAGTTTGATATACACATTACACATAACATGGTACTCATCCATAAAGCAGTGGGATGTCGTGGTGCTGCAGCAACCCCCATGGAAATAATGGAAAAATACAAATGTTGGGAGAAAATAAATATCCACAAAAGTAGTGCACAGGGCCTTTACTAGTCCTTTACAGGGCCTTTACAGGGCCTTTACTAGTCCTTTACAGGGCCTTTACTAGTCCTTTACAGGGCCTTTATTAGTCCTTTACAGGGCCTTTACTAGTCCTTTACAGGGCCTTTACTAGTCCTTTACAGGGCCTTTACTAGTCATTTACAGGGCCTTTACAAGTCCTTTACAGGGCCTTTACTAGTCCTTTACAGGGCCTTTATTAGTCCTTTACAGGGCCTGTATTAGTCCTTTACAGGGCCTGTATTAGTCCTTTACAGGGCCTTTATTAGTCCTTTACAGGGCCTTTATTAGTCCTGTACAGGGCCTGTATTAGTCCTTTACAGGGCCTGTATTAGTCCTTTACAGGGCCTTTATTAGTCCTTTACAGGGCCTTTATTAGTCCTTTACAGGGCCTTTACTAGTCCTTTACAGGGCCTTTACTAGTCCTTTACAGGGCCTTTACTAGTCATTTACAGGGCCTTTACTAGTCATTTACAGGGCCTTTACTAGTCCTTTACAGGGCCTGTATTAGTCCTTTACAGGGCCTTTATTAGTCCTTTACAGGGCCTTTATTAGTCCTGTACAGGGCCTTTATTAGTCCTTTACAGGGCCTGTATTAGTCCTTTACAGGGCCTGTATTAGTCCTTTACAGGGCCTTTATTAGTCCTTTACAGGGCCTTTACTAGTCATTTACAGGGCCTTTACTAGTCATTTACAGGGCCTTTACTAGTCCTTTACAGGGCCTTTACTAGTCCTTTACAGGGCCTTTACAAGTCCTTTACAGGGCCTTTACTAGTCCTTTACAGGGCCTTTATTAGTCCTTTACAGGGCCTTTACTAGTCCTTTACTGGGCCTTTATTAGTCCTTTACAGGGCCTTTACTAGTCCTTTACTAGTCATTTACAGGGCCTTTACTAGTCCTTTACTAGTCCTTTACAGGGCCTGTAATTGGTCCTTTACAGGGCCTGTAATTGGTCCTTTACAGGGCCTTTATTAGTCCTTTACAGGGCCTTTACTAGTCATTTACAGGGCCTTTACTAGTCATTTACAGGGCCTTTACAAGTCCTTTACAGGGCATTTACTAGTCATTTACTAGTCCTTTACAGGGCCTTTACTAGTCCTTTACAAGTCCTTTACAGGGCCTGTATTAGTCCTTTACAGGGCCTTTATTAGTCCTTTACAGGGTCTTTATTAGTCCTTTACAGGGCCTTTATTAGTCCTTTACAGGGCCTTTACTAGTCCTTTACAGGGCCTTTACTAGTCCTTTACAGGGCCTTTACTAGTCATTTACAGGGCCTTTACTAGTCCTTTACAGGGCCTGTATTAGTCCTTTACAGGGCCTTTATTAGTCCTTTACTAGTCCTTTACAGGGCCTTTACTAGTCCTTTACAGGGCCTTTACTAGTCCTTTACAGTGCCTTTACTAGTCCTTTACAGGGCCTTTACTAGTCCTTTACAGGGCCTGTATTAGTCCTTTACAGGCACTTTATTAGTCCTTTACAGGGCCTTTATTAGTCCTTTACAGGGCCTTTATTAGTCCTTTACAGGGCCTTTATTAGTCCTTTACAGGGCATTTACTAGTCCTTTACAGAGCATTTAATAGTCCTTTACAGGACCTTTACCAGTCCTTTGCTAGTTCTTTACAGGACCTTTACTAGTCCTTTACAGGGCCTTTAGTAGTCCTTTGCTAGTAATTTACAGGGCCTTTATTTGTCCTTTACAGGGCCTTTACTAGTCCTTTGCTAGTAATTTACAGGGCCTTTATTTGTCCTTTACAGGGCCTTTACTAGTAATTTACAGGGCCTTTACTTGAGTTTGAGTTTATTTTTATTTTTACAGGGACAGTGCACATTAATCAACATTTCAGTAAAAGTGCCGGTTTTAGCCAACCGGCTAATTTTCAACCGCAGTCCCTGGGCAGGTTATTAAAAACAATTACAATATAGACAATAGCAACATAGAACAAGCAAGACATAGCAACATAGGACAAGCAAGACATAGCATACAGACAGAGCAACATAGGACAAGCAAGACATAGCATACAGACAGAGCAACATAGGACAAGCAAGACATAGCATACAGACAGAGCAACATAGGACAAGCAAGACATAGCATACAGACAGAGCAACATAGGACAAGCAAGACATAGCATACAGACAGAGCAACATAGGACAAGCAAGACATAGCATACAGACAGAGCAACATAGGACAAGCAAGACGTAGCATACAGACAGAGCAGCATAAAACAAAAAGCAGCAAGACAAAATTCATAAAAGCAACAAAGTGTTTCCACACCTCACAAGCTACAGACAACATGGAGAGCGGCAACACACAGCTAGGGACCATGATCACAAATCTGATTGACCTTTACAGTTCTGTATTAGCAGACCTAATAGTGTTTAGTGAGGGCAAAACTTTCTCACCCCCCCCCCCCCTCCCAAAACATCTTCCTGCAGTTACGTACTCATCATTACATACTCTTGCAATAAGTGCCATGGCCTCTTTAGTGACCACAGCGTTAGGACAACCCTTTAAAGTGCCATGGCCTCTTTAGTGACCACAGCGTTAGGACAACCCTTTAAAGTCCCATGGCCTCTTTAGTGACCACAGCGTTAGGACAACCCTTTAAAGTGCCATGGCCTCTTTAGTGACCACAGCGTTAGGACAACCCTTTAAAGTCCCATGGCCTCTTTAGTGACCACAGCGTTAGGACAACCCTTTAAAGTCCCATTGCCTCTTTAGTGACCACAGCATTAGGACAACCCTTTAAAGTCCCATCTTATTGAGGAACATTCCACTGTTAGTACTTCAACATGATTCTAATTAAATGTTATATCAAGTGTGTGGTGTAAAGGACAGTGATCCGTCTATGAACTTAATTCCTTCTTGTCTCTTTCAGCAGCATACTTCTCAAATCAAATGTATTTATAAAGCCCTTCGTACATCAGCTGATATCTCAAAGTGCTGTACAGAAACCCAGCCTAAAACCCCAAACAGCAAGCGATGCAGGTGCTGAAACACGGTGGCTAGGAAAAACTCCCTAGAAAGGTCAAAACCTAGGAAGAAACCTAGAGAGGAACCAGGCTATGAGGAGTGGCCAGTCCTTCTCTTTGGCTTTAGTTTGTCTGTCTTTCCTCTGGTGTCATTCATACAGAGCCTTCAGAAAGTATTTACACCCCTTGACTCGTTCCTAATTGTCTTGTGTTACAGCCTGAATTTAGATGTTTTTTTTGGTCACTGGCCTACACACAATACCCCATAATGTCAAAATGGAATTATGTTTTTCAAAATGTATAAAAAATTCAAATCTGAAATGTCTTGAGTCAATAAGTATTCTACCAAGACTAATTAAAGCCTAATTAAAGAAGTTCAGGAGTAAAGATGTGACCGACCGCCTCGATTCGGTCTTATGTAGCAACATTTGAAATGTTGTTTTTAAACACTAGATAAAGAGCAGAGCAACACTGCAGTTGAGGAACACTGGGAAAATAATTATGTTTTGAAAGTTGATAAACTTGTAACCCCACCTTTGAGAAAATGGCCCTTGAATGTTTTGGTACACCTACTGAAGAGCCCTTCTTTGTCTACACCCATTCAGCATTGTTCACACGCTCTTAAGCCTTAGCCCCACCCGTCTCTTTAAGGATTCACATGTGAGGTCATGTGCTAAACAGAGTTAGAAATGTAGCAAACAACCAAAGATTTCAAGACTAAAAGTTGTGAAAGTAGTAGCCTACAATAAGGAAAAACTCAAAGTAAAAAAATACACTATCTAGTCCTTGACCTATATCGTAGTCTGACTTTGGTGTGGTCCCGTGTGGCTCAGTTAGTGGTGCTTACAACACCAGAGTTTGTGGGTTCGATTCCCACAGGAGACCAGTATGAAGTCGCTCTGGATAAGAGTATCTGCTTAAATTACTAAAATGTAATTTTGTTCTTCACATTACTGTCTCTGATAAACACACACTATATGAAATAAAAGTGTATTTATCACATGCACAGGATACAGAAATACATGGTTATTTGCATAGTAACGATAGAACGTGTCCAGACTCAAACATTTTATAATTATTAGATTACGCTTACTCAGAAACTTGTCTAAATTGATGGATCATGTGCACGAAATGCTATATAATCACCACCCAATTCACACTGGAGTTTCTTACCAAGAAGACAGTGAATTTTCCAGAGTGGCCGAGTTGTGACTTAAATCGGCTTGAAAATCTATGGCAAGACTTTTGAAAATAATAAATTAGAAAATAATAAATAGGCAAATATTGTACAATCCAGGTGTGAAAAGTTCTTGGAGATTTACCCAGAAAGACTGTAATTGCTGCCAAAGGTGATTCTAACATGTATTGACTCAGGGATGTGAAAACTTAGGTAAATTAGATATTTCTGTATTTCATTTTCAAAAAATTTGCAAAAAATTTCTAAAAACATGTTTTAAAAAAACGTTTTCATTATGGGGTGTGTTGTAAATGGGTGAGAATTTGTTTTCCTTTTCATCCATGTTGAATTCAGGCTGTAACACAACAAAATGTGGACTAAGTCAAGGGGTCTGAATACTTTCTAAAAACATGTTTGAACTTTTTCATTATGGGGTGTGTTGTATATAGGTGAGAATTTGTTTTTATCCAGTTTGAATTCAGGCTGTAACACAACAAAATGTGGACTAAGTCAAGGGGTCTGAATACTTTCTAAAGGGACTGTATGTCTTTGTGCCCACAACTTGAAATGGGAGGCTATAAAAAAATAAATAGAGAGAGTTGCATGCCCTACAGTTGAAGTCAGAAGTTTACATACACCGTAGCTAACTACATTTAAACTCAGTTTTTCACAATTCCTGACATTTAATCCTAGTAAAAATTCCCTGTCTGGGGTCCGTTAGGATCACCACTTTATTTTAAGAATGTGAAATGTCAGAATAATAGTAGAGAGAAGGATTTATTTCAGCTTTTATTTCTTTCATCACATTCCCAGTTGGGTCAGAAGTTTACATACACTGAATTAGTATTTGGTAGCATTGCCTTTAAATTGTTTAACTTGGGTCAAATGTTTTGGGTAGCCTTCCACAAGCCTCCCACAATAAGTTGGGTGAATTTTGACCCATTCCTTCTGACAGAACTGGTGTAACTGAGTCAGGTTTGTAAGCCTCCTTGCTCGCACACACTTTTCTGCCCACAAATGTTCTATAGGATTGAGGTCAGGGCTTTGTGTTGGCCACTCCAATACCTTGGCTTTGTTGTCCTTAAGCCATTTTGCCACAACTCAACTCCCAGTAATGTACTGGGTAGACCACCTCCCAGTAATGTATTGGGTAGACCACCTCAGAGTAATGTATTGGGTAGACCACCTCCCAGTAATGTATTGGGTAGACCACCTCAGGGTAATGTATTGGGTAGACCACCTCCCAGTAATGTATTGGGTAGACCACCTCAGGGTAATGTATTGGGTAGACCACCTCCCAGTAATGTATTGGGTAGACCACCTCAGAGTAATGTATTGGGTAGACCACCTCCCAGTAATGTATTGGGTAGACCACCTCCCAGTAATGTATTGGGTAGACCACCTCCCAGTAATGTACTGGGTAGACCACCTCCCAGTAATGTATTGGGTAGACCACCTCCCAGTAATGTACTGGGTAGACCACCTCCCAGTAATGTATTGGGTAGACCACCTCAGAGTAATGTATTGGGTAGACCACCTCCCAGTAATGTATTGGGTAGACCACCTCCCAGTAATGTATTGGGTAGACCACCTCCCAGTAATGTACTGGGTAGACCACCTCCCAGTAATGTACTGGGTAGACCACCTCAGAGTAATGTATTGGGTAGACCACCTCCCAGTAATGTATTGGGTAGACCACCTCCCAGTAATGTATTGGGTAGACCACCTCAGAGTAATGTATTGGGTAGACCACCTCCCAGTAATGTATTGGGTAGACCACCTCAGAGTAATGTATTGGGTAGACCACCTCCCAGTAATGTATTGGGTAGACCATCTCCCAGTAATGTATTGGGTAGACCACCTCAGAGTAATGTATTGGGTAGACCACCTCAGGGTAATGTATTGGGTAGACCACCTCAGGGTAATGTATTGGGTAGACCACCTCAGGGTAATGTATTGGGTAGACCACCAATGTTTCGGCATCACTGTTCCTTCTTGAAAGGCAACACCATTGAATGGGAGACCTTTTGCTCTCTCAACAGAGTTGTTTTCCTGCCAAACGGCTGTGCATCTGTTGAGGGTATGATATATTACTATTAAAATGAAAGGCTTGTAGGCATAGCCGCAGGAAGTAGGGGTGCTGAGGCTGCTGCAGCACCACCTGAAAAATCACAATAAAAAAAAAAAAAAGTATTCATATCAAATAAATTGTGCTCTAGGAATTTATTACTCCTGTGTGAGCCGGAGACAAATACTCCTCAAAAGATCTCTACTGGACAACTTATAATGTAGACAGGAGTTTTTCCATGTAGCATCACCTGAACAGCAGCTCCGCAGGTGGAGTCGGGGTCTCAGGGACCATAATTCAGGGAATGGGGTCGAATCCCAGCCAAGGCATATTATTTAGAAAATCGTTTTATGTGACAACACATTTTCAGCACATTGTTGTTCAAACTATTATTTGTATTTAGTTAAGTATAAGCTTCAACCTTAAGCATCCTAAATAATGCCATAGAATCACTGTTTTTAATAGCAAAAAAAGGGGATTCACCACGAAAAAGGGAAACATGATGGAAGGTACAAACTGTACGGTAACTGGTAGTAGGCCACTAAGACCCCGCGACTAGCCACTGTGCCGCCGAGATTTGATGAATATTGTGGGGAAAAAACATCTATATGAACATCAAATGTTGCTTTTCATTGCTGACCAGCAGATGTCATTAATGTGCATATTGTTAAAAGATTTGCATAATTCATGTTTTTTTCAGCTTGATTTGGTGAAAGCCCCAAAGGCTTCAGAAAAGTCTTGGTTTCCCATCAATATTTATGCTAGCTAGCTAGCTCATTTTAGATGAGAGTAGCAAAAGGTAGCTACCATCTAAAATAGAGAAGACAACTTTCCATTTTTTTCCCCCAAAATTTGTGGCCTTTCTCAGTGTTATACATTTGAGTGATGTTGCCAACTGGGAAGTTGAGAAAAGAAACGATCTCTGACTTGGAACAAAATTTGCTTTGAAAGGTTGTCCAAGTCGGAATTCCAAGTCGGGAACTCTGGCATCTTTTCTTGAGCTCCGACTTTCCAACCCGAAGATCACTGACCTCACTTTTCCCAGTTCCCAGGTGTCTTGAAAGCACCTTTGGCCCTCAAACGTGAACTCCAGATACGCCATTTCGAAAATTAGGCGTTTCCCGCGAAACGGAAAATGCGTCATCACACTCCCTTATCTGATTGGTCGGATAGGCGGGCCTTCTGACTTTGTGGCTGTGGTAACTAGTAATGACTGCGTGTGAATGGCAAACGTTTCTCTACCGAACGTCATCTGCCAACCCGTGATGATTCGCACCAATCACAACTCTCACTTCTCCAAACAACGCCTCTGATTCGGCTAGGATCTGTGAGGGCGGTTGCTTTCAAGTCACCATTTGAATTATTGAGTTCAGGGAGTTTATGCCTGATATGTGGGAGAGAAAAAAAAACGGTCAATTTGACTGTTTCGTAGAAGCTCTCAGGAAAATTGTACTAAATGGTTCATTTGCGTAGAGTTTTGTAGCTTTACCAAACCAACATAGCGGCTAGCCTAGCTAGCATTATTTCATGGCATCTTTCCAACTCACCTTATTTGTTGTGATATCTACAGCGATTCAGCAGGTCCAGCTAACAATCTAGCTCAGGGTTAGCATAACTAGCTAACTGACGTTCAGTAGGAAACATAGCTACCACAGAGATAGCTAGGTGAACGTGCCGGGTGCTTGCTAACTTCTCTAATTTCGTGCGTTCTTGCGATTTAATCGAAATAGTTTCTCTGACGAACTTTTTTCTAGCCAACAAACAATGCATTTCTACAACAAGTCTTAATGTTTATTCCATGAATTTGACAAGATAGCTAGCTAACTTTGCTGGCTAACACCGCCTGGCTAGCTTCAGCTTGCTCGTTTTTGGTAACGTTACTCTTTGTTTTGACAAAGGACTTGACATTTTTTTCTTCCATATTTGGAATATACCTGGGACATTTAGTATTTCCGGGGCCATGTCTCCCCAGAAGCACGGTTCTTCTGACGGCGGCAACAACGTATCGGGTCCCGCTGTGGGATACGTTGGCACCGGTGGCGGCAGAGCGAACGGCCGTGTCTACCACCACCAGACAACTGCAGTTGTGATGCCCGCAGCCAAGAAGCCGAAAATGGAACTGGTTCAAGCCGATCATGAGTTGTTCTTGCAGGCATTTGAAAGTGAGTTGCTGTCATTGTCGTCATATAATGTTTTTGCATGATTAGTTATCTTGTTATTGCTAGATTGGCATTTACAATCAATCTCTATTTAATCTAGTTTAAATAGTAGTGTCCCTTGTGAGGCATCTTTCGAAAAACAAAATTATAACCACATTTCACCAGAAAGACGTCAAGTTCAAAGCATCTGACAACATGATTTGACAGTCATCAGTATACAAAGAAATCTGACCCTATTTTAGATTTATAGCTAACTACTGTAGTTAATTTATTTGACCACGTGTTTGCTTACTTCCTCCTCTGAAGAGATTACATGTGCCAGAACTACTTTGAGAAATGAGCATGTGCTGCCTTTGAAATATTGTTTTTATTGAACCTTTAACTAATTAAGAACAAATTCTTATTTACATTGACGGCCTACCAAAAGGTAAAAGGCCCCCTGCTTGGACGGGGCCTGGGATTACAATAAAAATATAGGACCAAACACACATCACGACGAGAGACAACACAACAGTCCATAAAGAGAGACCTAAGACAACATAGCATGGCAGCAACACATGACAACACAGCATGGTAGCAACTGTGTACTAACTAACTTGCTTCTACACCTGCATTGCTTGCTGTTTGGGGTTTTAGGCTGGGTTTCTGTACAGCACTTTGTGACATCAGTTGATGTAAGAAGGGCTTTATAAATACATTTGATTGATTTATTAATGCAACACACATAAATATGTATAGGGTCACTTCCATGTTAAAGGGACCCATGATCACCAACAATGGGAAGTCTATATTTGTGAAAAATGTAAAGGTCTGTGTGTGTGTATATATATATATATATATATATATATATATATATATATATATATATATATATATATATATATATATATATATTTTTTATATATATTTTTTATATATATATTTTTTTTTTAACCATTTCCCATCCTAAAAATGAGGAATAAGCAAAGGCTTTGATTTCTGGTCAAACATATGGAAAAGGGGTCTTAGAAAACATCTACCAGAAATTATTAAAATGTTTTAGAAATACATTAAAACACAACCATGTTGGAAGTAAAGACTCCTAAAATCAACCCTTATATTTTGTTTCGGGGAAGTGTTTCTGCCTTCTGTAAGTTTAAGAAAACATTCCTTTGTGCCTTAAAATTCCGTTATCAAAAACCCACATTAGCTAGAGTGTTTTTACTGACGTACATTTTGTTTATGAATTATTAAGTGATTACAACTCGAAATCCCGTCATCAAATCGGTGACAGAATTTCAGAAAAATCGGTAACAGAATTTCTGCAATTGAATTGGCTACAATGGGAAATCATAGTAGTCACAAACCACAGTTGGATTCACATGTTTGGACAGTAGAGTACAGTAAAGAAAGGTATAGTTACATACAGTATACCGTAGAGCACACTAGTTGAGTACACTATACTGTACTGAACTATACTATATGGAACTATACTGAACTATACTATACGGAACTATACTCTACTGTACTGAACTATCCTCTACTGAACTAAACTGTACTGAACTATACTATACGGCACTATACTCTACTCTACTGAACTGTCCTCTACTGAACTGAACTATCTTCTACCGAACTATACTGTACTGAACTCTATTGTACTGAACTATACTCTATTGTACTGCATTATACTCTACTGTACTGAACTCTACTGTGCTGAACTATACTCTACTGTACTGCACTATACACTACTGTACTGAACTCTAATGAACTGAACAATACTCTACTGTACTGCACTATACACTACTGTACTGAACTCTACTGTGCTGAACTATACTCTACTGTACTGCACTATACACTACTGTACTGAACTCTAATGAACTGAACAATACTCTACTGTACTGCACTATACTCTACTGTGCTGAACTCTACTGTGCTGAACAATACTCTACTATACTTTACTGCTCTGTACTCTACTGTACAAGTATACAAATAAGATTGTTGTTTATGTAAAGTAATTTACTGTAAGCTAATAAATGTTGACCCAGTGTCAGTTTCAGAGCCAACAATAATTACCCTTCTAGGATAAATAGTCTGTTGTTATCAATATAATGTATAATGTTATTGTCAATGTAATTTACTGTGAACTTAGTGAATGTTCAACCAGTCTATTGTGTTTCCAGAACCGACCCAGATCTACAGGTTTCTCAGAACAAGGAACTTGATAGCGGTACGTTGGAAACCTTCTCAGCACCTGTCATTCTTTATTGTCTGTGGCCTCTAATGGTGTGTCTGTTATGAAGATGGTAACCATTTAATGTGCCTCTAGAATAGCATTCTGTTGAGCAGATAAAGACTTACCTTGAACCAGCTGTAACATGGCTGGTTAATGATGTCTGTTTTGAAGATGGTAACCATTTAATGTGCCTCTAGAATAGCATTCTGTTGAGCAGATAAAGACTTACCTTGAACCAGCTGTAACATGGCTGGTTAATGATGTCTGTTTTGAAGATGGTAACCATTTAATGTGCCTCTAGAATAGCATTCTGTTGAGCAGATAAAGACTTACCTTGAACCAGCTATAACGTGGCTGGTTAATGATGTCTGTTTTGAAGATGGTAAAGTTTTGATGCGCTGCACAGTTCCACTAGATAGAATGGCCTTCTTTTGGTCATTGGACAATCTGTTTGGTCATTGGACAAACTGTTTGGTCATTGGACAATCTGTTTGGTCATTGGACAATCTGTTTGGTCATTGGACAATCTGTTTGGTCATTGGACAATCTGTTTGGTCATTGGACAATCTGTTTGGTCATTGGACAATCTGTCAAAGTGCAGAAGATGCAAGTGCAGATTTCTAATTGTTTTTTTCCTGTTTTTTTGTTGTTATATTTTCAGCCCATATTTCTGCACAGAACCCTCACCTACATGTCCCACAGAAACTCCAGAACAAACGCCAAACGGTAAAAACCTGCGTTAGCCATTTAGGTTATTCTTCAATAACACAAACTCCACAGCAAATCAAGGGGAGGAACAAATAGGTTTATTTGAGAAGGACAAATCAAGATGTTATGCTGGGAGGCAGATGTTCAGATGTTCAGTCTCCCCTCTCTGCTTTTCTCCCCCGAACAAAGGAACAGGATGCTGTTTTATAGCCTACGGTTGACCAATCAAAACTCCTTGCAGTATGACTGGGCCAATGGCCAAATAACCAGTATCCTGCTCCGGACTGTACAGAACGAAGCTCTGAGTTCAGGAGTGACATTCCACACATTCTAAACGGCTGTTGAACTGAAAACCAACTCCTATTTACATTGACAATTCCCTATTGACCGTTTTTAGTATTTTATTTAGTTTTTAGTACTCTCGTCCTCTCATCCTCTCGTCCTCTCGTCCTCTCATCCTCTCGTCCTCTCGTCCTCTCAAACTCTGCGTTGTGTATTTATCTTCTACGTATTCTTACACCTGCATGAAGGTGTTGATTCTATCTGTTAAATGTTTTCACATGTACATTGATATGTTAGGCATTCTCAGCATACTAATGAAGCTAGTTTGATGAGTTTCCAGTCTTTTAAACACATGAGCAGCAGACATAATGACCGTGAACCCAACGACCTCAGAACCTGAAGAGTTGGTAGGGTTAAACCCTGTTGGATTACTGCAGGGGAGAGTGTGTGTGTGGTTCAGTATGCTGTTATCTTAACAGAGGGCCAACTGCCACGGGGCTGCATAGTGTAGGAGGGGGCTGCCCCTGCTGTTTCACTGAGTGATGTAATGTATACATACATCTGTATGTCTATGGACTTGTTCAACGTTGCAGGTGACTACAGATTGACTGATCTACAAATCACCTTGCATCATATAACTACTCATTTATTATTTGTAGATCAATTTACCCATGATGCATCATCGCAGATTTGATGCTCTTGAAAACCAGTGATCCCTGTGGGAATTGAAAATCAACCTTGTTGCTAGCGCTGCACTCTTCCTAACTGAACCACACAGGACCATTGTCTGCTGAAATGAGACGGTGTACGTGTAGGCTGGTTTGCTATTGGCTATATCTTTCTCTATGTAAATGAGAAAGGGTGTGTGTAGTTATATTAGCTGTTTTGCATATCGTTTGATTATAGTGATATTTGGGGCCCTGAGTTCTTCTTGATTTATAGTGATATCTAGAATCATATGTTTTCCCCCTACCGTCACCAGCAATACTAATACAACCTGAAGTGATATAACTGAAGTGATGTCATCCTACCTAGCCCTGCCAAATTCCCTCAAATTACTTCTTAATGCTGGAACACCCTCCTTAATTGAAAATGTTTCTTACAGAATAAATATGAAATGCAAATGTATAACCATGGTAACTATCAAAACGGAACAGTTAGGAGATTATGGGGAAATCATTAGACTAAAGGTGAGGACACAACAGTTCACCTGACAGGTAGGTAGCCTCGTGGTTAGAGCTTTGGGCCATCGAATCCCAGAGCTGACAAGGTCTATATCTGTCGTTCTGCCCCTGAGCAAGGCAGTTAACCCACTGTTCCCCGGGCGCTGACAACGTGGCTGTCTATTAAAGCAGCCCTCCGCCCCCTGTCTATTAAAGCAGCCCTCCGCCCCCTGTCTATTAAAGCAGCCCTCCGCCCCCTGTCTATTAAAGCAGCCCTCAGCCCTCCGCCCCCTGTCTATTAAAGCAGCCCTCCGCCCTCCGCCCCCTGTCTATTAAAGCAGCCCTCCGCCCCCTGTCTATTAAAGCAGCCCTCCGCCCCCTGTCTATTAAAGCAGCCCTCCGCCCCCTGTCTATTAAAGCAGCCCTCCGCCCCCTGTCTATTAAAGCAGCCCTCCGCCCCCTGTCTATTAAAGCAGCCCTCCGCCCCCTGTCTATTAAAGCAGCCCTCCGCCCTCCGCCCCCTGTCTATTAAAGCAGCCCTCAGCCCTCCGCCCCCTGTCTATTAAAGCAGCCCTCCGCCCCCTGTCTATTAAAGCAGCCCTCAGCCCTCCGCCCCCTGTCTATTAAAGCAGCCCTCAGCCCTCCGCCCCCTGTCTATTAAAGCAGCCCTCCGCCCCCTGTCTATTAAAGCAGCCCTCAGCCCTCCGCCCCCTGTCTATTAAAGCAGCCCTCCGCCCCCTGTCTATTAAAGCAGCCCTCCGCCCCCTGTCTATTAAAGCAGCCCTCCGCCCCCTGTCTATTAAAGCAACCCTCAGCCCTCCGCCCCCTGTCTATTAAAGCAGCCCTCCGCCCCCTGTCTATTAAAGCAGCCCTCCGCCCCCTGTCTATTAAAGCAGCCCTCCGCCCCCTGTCTATTAAAGCAGCCCTCCGCCCCCTGTCTATTAAAGCAACCCTCAGCCCTCCGCCCCCTGTCTATTAAAGCAGCCCTCCGCCCCCTGTCTATTAAAGCAGCCCTCCGCCCCCTGTCTATTAAAGCAGCCCTCAGCCCTCCGCCCCCTGTCTATTAAAGCAGCCCTCCGCCCCCTGTCTATTAAAGCAGCCCTCCGCCCCCTGTCTATTAAAGCAGCCCTCCGCCCCCTGTCTATTAAAGCAGCCCTCAGCCCTCCGCCCCCTGTCTATTAAAGCAGCCCTCAGCCCTCCGCCCCCTGTCTATTAAAGCAGCCCTCCGCCCCCTGTCTATTAAAGCAGCCCTCCGCCCCCTGTCTATTAAGCAGCCCTCCGCCCCCTGTCTATTAAAGCAGCCCTCCGCCCCCTGTCTATTAAAGCAGCCCTCAGCCCTCCGCCCCCTGTCTATTAAAGCAGCCCTCCGCCCCCTGTCTATTAAAGCAGCCCTCCGCCCCCTGTCTATTAAAGCAGCCCTCCGCCCCCTGTCTATTAAAGCAGCCCTCAGCCCTCCGCCCCCTGTCTATTAAAGCAGCCCTCAGCCCTCCGCCCCCTGTCTATTAAAGCAGCCCTCAGCCCTCCGCCCCCTGTCTATTAAAGCAGCCCTCCGCCCCCTGTCTATTAAAGCAGCCCTCCGCCCCCTGTCTATTAAAGCAGCCCTCCGCCCCCTGTCTATTAAAGCAGCCCTCAGCCCTCCGCCCCCTGTCTATTAAAGCAGCCCTCCGCCCCCTGTCTATTAAAGCAGCCCTCCGCCCCCTGTCTATTAAAGCAGCCCTCCGCCCCCTGTCTATTAAAGCAGCCCTCAGCCCTCCGCCCCCTGTCTATTAAAGCAGCCCTCAGCCCTCCGCCCCCTGTCTATTAAAGCAGCCCTCAGCCCTCCGCCCCCTGTCTATTAAAGCAGCCCTCAGCCCTCCGCCCCCTGTCTATTAAAGCAGCCCTCCGCCCCCCTGTCTATTAAAGCAGCCCTCCGCCCCCTGTCTATTAAAGCAGCCCTCCGCCCCCTGTCTATTAAAGCAGCCCTCCGCCCCCTGTCTATTAAAGCAGCCCTCCGCCCCCTGTCTATTAAAGCAGCCCTCCGCCCCCTGTCTATTAAAGCAGCCCTCCGCCCCCTGTCTATTAAAGCAGCCCTCCGCCCCCTGTCTATTAAAGCAGCCCTCCGCCCCCTGTCTATTAAAGCAGCCCTCCGCCCCCTGTCTATTAAAGCAGCCCTCCGCCCCCTGTCTATTAAAGCAGCCCTCCGCCCCCTGTCTATTAAAAGCAGCCCTCCGCCCCCTGTCTATTAAAGCAGCCCTCCGCCCGCCTGTCTATTAAAGCAGGCCCTCCGCCCCCTGTCTATTAAAGCAGCCCTCAGCCCTCCGCCCCCTGTCTATTAAAGCAGCCCTCCGCCCCTGTCTATTAAAGCAGCCCTCCGCCCCCTGTCTATTAAAGCAGCCCTCAGCCCTCCGCCCCCCTGTCTATTAAAGCAGCCCTCCGCCTCCGCCCCCTGTCTATTAAAGCAGCCTCCGCCCCCTGGTCTATTAAAGCAGCCCTCCGCCCCCTGTCTATTAAAGCAGCCCTCCGCCCCTGTCTATTAAAGCAGCCCTCCGCCCCCTGTCTATTAAAGCAGCCCTCCGCCCCCTGTCTATTAAAGCAGCCCTCCGCCCCCTGTCTATTAAAGCAGCCCTCCGCCCCCTGTCTATTAAAGCAGCCCTCCGCCCCCTGTCTATTAAAGCAGCCCTCCGCCCCCTGTCTATTAAAGCAGCCCTCCGCCCCCTGTCTATTAAAGCAGCCCTCCGCCCCCTGTCTATTAAAGCAGCCCTCCGCCCCCTGTCTATTAAAGCAGCCCTCCGCCCCCTGTCTATTAAAGCAGCCCTCCGCCCCCTGTCTATTAAAGCAGCCCTCCGCCCCCTGTCTATTAAAGCAGCCCTCCGCCCCCTGTCTATTAAAGCAGCCCTCCGCCCCCTGTCTATTAAAGCAGCCCTCCGCCCCCTGTCTATTAAAGCAGCCCTCCGCCCCCTGTCTATTAAAGCAGCCCTCCGCCCCCTGTCTATTAAAGCAGCCCTCCGCCCCCTGTCTATTAAAGCAGCCCTCGCCCCTGTCTATGTCATAAATGCAGCCCTCCGCCCTCCCCCTGATTCAGAGGGGTTGGGTTAAATGCAGAAGACATATTTCAGTTGAAGGCATTCAGTTGGACAACTGACTAGGTGACTTTTCCTTTTCCCACAAGGCTGAATCCAAGCATGTTATGTACATTTGCCCATTTACTGTACGTTTCACTGCATATGTTGATACTGAAATCTGAAAATACTCTGAATACATCCGGGAACATGATACTATTCCTATGTGTTGGAGGTGCAACAGAAGACAAACATTTTTCAACATGGGGCTAACTAACTGGTGTCCCCAAGTGTCCACACACACTCACCTCTCCAAAGTGTTCACAGTTCCTAAGTCATTTCAATGCACTTTTATGTCTGAAAGAAGTCTTCAACTACAAGGTGCTTTTTAAAAATCTCTCCTCTCGGTGCCGTTGAGGAACTAGAGCAAAGCACACTTGTTGTTTTGTTAGGAACACAACCCAGCATCTCCTCCATCATACTATTACTGTTGTTTACACAATCCCAAAACGCTCTATTGTAAATTGCCATCAGGGGCAGATGGGCATCATTTGAAAGGTTGTTCTATGGTCAACATGACCTAGCTAAGTTATAAAATACGATATTAATACGATGATAAGCTTTCACAAGGCAATTCCGGGAAGCTGGTGGTAATTCTGGTGCCTGTAGGAAGGAGTCGTGAGTGCATTCTGGTGCCTGTGGGAAGGAGTCGGGAGTGCATTCTGGTGTCTGTAGGAAGGAGTCGTGAGTGCATTCTGGTGCCTGTAGGAAGGAGTCGTGAGTGCATTCTGGTGCCTGTAGGAAGGAGTCGTGAGTGCATTCTGGTGCCTGTAGGAAGGAGTCGCGAGTGCATTCTGGTGCCTGTGGGAAGGAGTCGCGAGGGCATTCTGGTGCCTGTAGGAAGGAGTCGGGAGTGCATTCTGGTGCCTGTGGGAAGGAGTCGCGAGTGCATTCTGGTGCCTGTGGGAAGGAGTCGTGAGTGCATTCTGGTGCCTGTGGGAAGGGGTCGTGAGTGCATTCTGGTGCCTGTGGGAAGGGGTCGTGAGTGCATTCTGGTGCCTGTGGGAAGGGGTCGTGAGTGCATTCTGGTGCCTGTGGGAAGGGGTCGTGAGTGCATTCTGGTGCCTGTGGGAAGGAGTCGTGAGTGCATTCTGGTGCGTGTGCCGAGGTGACACACCCATTCTGAATGGAACAACCCAGTGTATGACGCCATGTCATCTTGGAATGTGTTGACACTGTGTATATGACATGAGTTTCATCATATGGAAATGATTGGTTTGCTTGTATCACATCAAAACAGTATTTATTATAGTCCTCAACGTCTCCTCTTTATAAATACATTTGAGTCCCTCTTCATTCACTGCATTTCCTTCACTCGGTCAACAAAACATTTACAAAAGTAGCCCAATTAGGGGCAGGGATGGGGACAACTTCTGGTCACGTACGGGGCTCTAGTTCATAACGGCTGTCAGTCAAAACCCATACAGAGCTGTGAAGCACAGAGCCTGAGCTCTGACGTCATGTATAGTATAGCATGTTACTGAACAGACACTGAGCTCTGACGTCATGTATAGCATGTTACTGAACAGCCACTGAGCTCTGGCGTCATGTATAGCATGTTACTGAACAGACACTGAGCTCTGACGTCATGTATAGCATGTTACTGAACAGCCACTGAGCTCTGGCGTCATGTATAGCATGTTACTGAACAGACACTGAGCTCTGGCGTCATGTATAGCATGTTACTGAACAGCCACTGAGCTCTGGCGTCATGTATAGCATGTTACTGAACAGACACTGAGCTCTGACGTCATGTATAGCATGTTACTGAACAGACACTGAGATCTGACGTCATGTTTAGCATGTTACTGAACAGCCACTGAGCTCTGGCGTCATGTATAGCATGTTACTGAACAGACACTGAGCTCTGACGTCATGTATAGTGTGTTACCGAACAGACACTGTTACAGTTTAGGAGATTTATAAATACCCCCAAATCTGCCATTTTCACTCCATTTTCAAGGAGTGTACAGAGCTCAATGGGTTGAATACATCCTCACTTTACGATGATATATATCTTCATTTTGTGGTGTCGTCTGATTCTCCCAATTTCACACTTCCTGTCATGGATTTAACATCATTGGATGGTTGTAGGGGCAGTGGGTGGGGCACTTTTCCAGCGTGGTTAAATCCTTGACTGGGAGTATGCAACACAAGTGTGGAGGAGGAGGAGGACACAGCCTCAGAGATGCAGTGTAAATCCCCAGTGTGTCCTGTCTATTAACCCTGGGGGGGTTCTCTGGGGGGGGTCAGGAAGTCCTCCAGGGTGGATCACCTGCTGTACAGAGTGGAGAAGAAGAGGGCTGAGCAGAAGGCACACAGGTAAACAGACCATCATCTTCCAGAGCTGTGTTCCAATACTAACCACACTAACTGGGGTGGCTGGTTAGCCTAGTGGTTAGAGCGTTGGACTAGTAACCGGAAGGTTGCAAGTGTCAGCTCGGGGATTTGAAATCTGTAGTTCTGCCCCTGAACAGGCAGCTAACCCACTAGGGTTAACACTTTGAGAGCCAAACACTCTGAATTTACAAACAGACAATCTGACAACACAACTCTGGCAGTCCAGATTTGAATTTATGAACACACCCGAAGTCGTAAAATGTCTAGCTAGTTATTTGTTATGCTAACAAGCTAGCAAGAGGTTGCATAGCAACAGAATCAACTTCCTGCAGACGGGCGAAGAGCTAGTACGCTCAACTGAAAGGATACTGTTTGTTTACAGTTTACTTACATTTTTACTAATAGTATATATTCATTAAGTATGTAGTATACAGTATGTTAGTATGGGTACTCATTAAGCAGGTAGTATACAGTATGTTAGTATGGGTACTCATTAAGTAGGTAGTATACAGTATGTTAGTATGGGTACTCATTAAGTATGTAGTGTACAGTATGTTAGTATGGGTACTCATTAAGTAGGTAGTATACAGTATGTTAGAATGGGTACTCATTAAGTAGGTAGTATACAGTATGTTAGTATGGGTACTCATTAAGTAGGTAGTATACAGTATGTTAGTATGGGTACTCATTAAGTAGGTAGTATACAGTATGTTAGTATGGGTACTCATTAAGTAGGTAGTATACAGTATGTTAGTATGGGTATTCGAACACAGCTCTGGTCTTTTTCCATTAGTCCACTGTTGATACAGTGATGATGTGGCCTGCTACATTTTCCTTGTTGAAAGTTCTCCAGGCCAATGTCCTGTACTTTAACCAATGACCAAAATGGGACTGTATCAATGAGTAGAATATCGTTTTTGAGTGGACTATTACTTTAACTCCCAAAGTGCTTGATATCCATAGTCCCAAAACACCCATTCACACCTGAAAGAATAAGATCTAAGGTCTTTTTGGTAACTCTTGTCTAACTCTGTCCCCAGCCTGGCTTCACACCTGCAACTCACCTTCACTGGGTTCTTTCATAAAGTCGGTAAGTGTTTAACTTGATGTTTGTAGGGATGATGGTCGGTAAGTGTTTAACTTGATGTTTGTAGGGATGATGGTCGGTAGTGTTTAACTTGATGTTTGTAGGGATGATGGTCGGTAAGTGTTTAACTTGATGTTTGTAGGGATGATGGTCGGTAAGTGTTTAACTTGATGTTTGTAGGGATGATGGTCGGTAAGTGTTTAACTTGATGTTTGTAGGGATGATGGTCGGTAGTGTTTAACTTGATGTTTGTAGGTATGATGGTCGGTAAGTGTTTAACTTGATGTTTGTAGGTATGATGGTCGGTAAGTGTTTAACTTGATGTTTGTAGGGATGATGGTCGGTAAGTGTTTAACTTGTTTGCAGGGACGATGGCAAATATCAATTGAATCAGATATCAAATGCACGTTATTTGTTTAAATCCTGACGGTTACTGTCTTCTTATTCCCCCATCCTGACGGTTACTGTCTTCTTATTCCCCCATCCTGACGGTTACTGTCTTCTTATTCCCTCTCATCCTGACGGTTACTGTCTTCTTATTCCCCTCTCATCCTGACGGTTACTGTCTTCTTATTCCCCTCTCATCCTGACGGTTACTGTCTCCTTATTCCCCTCTCATTCCCCCCTCATCCTGACGGTTACTGTCTTCTCATTCCCCTCTCATCCTGACGGTTACTGTCTCCTTATTCCCCTCTCATTCCCCCCTCATCCTGACGGTTACTGTCTTCTCATTCCCCTCTCATCCTGACGGTTACTGTCTTCTCATTCCCCTCTCACCCTGACGGTTACTGTCTTCTCATTCCCCTCTCATCCTGACGGTTACTGTCTTCTCATTCCCCTCTCATCCTGACGGTTACTGTCTTCTCATTCCCCTCTCATCCTGACGGTTACTGTCTTCTCATTCCCCTCTCATCCTGACGGTTACTGTCTTCTCATTCCCCTCTCATCCTGACGGTTACTGTCTTCTCATTCCCCTCTCATCCTGACGGTTACTGTCTTCTCATTCCCCTCTCATCCTGACGGTTACTGTCTTCTCATTCCCCTTTAATCCTGACAGTTACTGTCTTTTCATTCCCCTTTAATCCTGACGGTTACTGTCTTCTCATTCCCCTCTCATCCTGACGGTTACTGTCTTCTCATTCCCCTTTAATCCTGACGGTTACTGTCTTTTCATTCCCCTTTAATCCTGACGGTTACTGTCTTCTCATTCCCCTCTCATCCTGACGGTTACTGTCTTCTCATTCCCCTCTCATCCTGACGGTTACTGTCTTCTTCTTATTCCCTCTACAGAGAAGTCATCAGTAGCCTCAGAGAATGAGCAGAACTCTGTTTCTCTAGAGGTGCTGCTGGTTAAAGTCTGTCACAAGAAGAGGAAGGTAAGAGCGAGAGAGTGTGAGAGCGTCTGCTAAATGTCAAAAATGTAAATGTGTGTGTGTGTACGCGCTCACATCATCTCTCATTTTACCCCTCTATCTCTCATCCTCTTTTCTCCCCACTCTCCTATACACATTTCCACTCCCCTGTTCTCTCTCATCCTCTTCTCTCTTTTCTCCCCACTCTCCCATACACATTTCCACTCCCCCGTTCTCTCCCATACACATTTCCACTCCCCTGTTCTCTCCCATCCTCTTCTCTCTTTTCTCCCCACTCTCTCATATACATTTCCACTCCCCTGTTCTCTCTCATCCTCTTCTCTCTTTTCTCCCCACTCTCCCATACACATTTCCACTCCCCCGTTCTCTCCCATACACATTTCCACTCCCCTGTTCTCTCCCATCCTCTTCTCTCTTTTCTCCCCACTCTCCCATACACATTTCCACTCCCCTGTTCTCTCCCATCCTCTTCTCTCTTTTCTCCCCACTCTCCCATACACATTCCCACTCCCCTGTTCTCTCCCATCCTCTTCTCTCTTTTCTCCCCACTCTCCCATACACATTCCCACTCCCCCGTTCTCTCCCATACACATTTCCACTCCCCTGTTCTCTCCCATCCTCTTCTCTCTTTTCTCCCCACTCTCCCATACACATTCCCACTCCCCTGTTCTCTCCCATCCTCTTCTCTCTTTTCTCCCCACTCTCTCATATACATTTCCACTCCCCTGTTCTCTCTCATCCTCTTCTCTCTTTTCTCCCCACTCTCCCATACACATTCCCACTCCCCCGTTCTCTCCCATACACATTCCCACTCCCCCGTTCTCTCCCATACACATTTCCACTCCCCCGTTCTCTCCCATACACATTTCCACTCCCCCGTTCTCTCCCATACACATTCCCACTCCCCCGTTCTCTCCCATACACATTCCCACTCCCCCGTTCTCTCCCATACACATTCCCACTCCCCCGTTCTCTCCCACCCCCAGGATGTGAGCTGTCCAGTGAAGCAGGTTCCTACAGGGAAGAAACAGGTGCCTCTGAACCCAGACAGCAGCACTCCCAGCAGTCAGCCCAAGCCGGGCTCCTGTCCTTCTCTGGTGGTGTCCAGTAGTGAGTTTGATGCCAGCAACGGCCACACGGTTAAGTCCTACTCCCTGTTGTTCAGAGTGTCTGGACCAGGCAGGACGCAGCACAACGGACTGGTCAATGGACAGACCAATGAGAATATAGGTAGGCTTAGTGCTGGAATTAAACTACATGTGGGTGGGGGGAACTCCAGTCTTGTATTGGTACAAAGGATGTGTGTGTGTGAACCCCAGTCTTGTATTGGTACAGGGTGTGTGTGTGAACCCCAGTCTTGTATTGGTACAGGGTGTGTGTGTGTGAACCCCAGTCTTGTATTGGTACAGGGTGTGTGTGTGTGTGTGTTAACCCTAGTCTTGTATTAGAACATAGGATGTGTGTGTGTGTGTGTGTGTGTGTTAACCCTAGTCTTGTATTGGTACAGAGGATGTGTGTGTGTGTGTGTGTGTGTGTGTGTTAATCCTAGTCTTGTATTGGTACAGAGGATGTGTGTGTGTGTGTGTGTGTGTGTTAACCCCAGTCTTGTATTGGTACAGAGAATGTGTGTGTGTGTGTGTGTGTGCTAACCCCAGTCTTGTATTGGAACAGAGGATGTGTGTGTGTGTGTGTGTTAACCCCAGTCTTGTATTGGAACAGAGGATGTGTGTGTGTGTGTTAACCCCAGTCTTGTATTGGAACAGAGGATGTGTGTGTGTGTGTTAACCCCAGTCTTGTATTGGTACAGAGGATGTGTGTGTGTGTTAACCCCAGTCTTGTATTGGTACAGAGGATGTGTGTGTGTGTGTGTGTGTGTGTGTTAACCCCAGTCTTGTATTGGTACAGAGGATGTGTGTGTGTGTGTGTGTGTGTTAACCCCAGTCTTGTATTGGTACAGAGGATGTGTGTGTGTGTGTGTTAACCCCAGTCTTGTATTGGTACAGAGGATGTGTGTGTGTGTGTATGTTAACCCCAGTCTTGTATTGGTACAGAGGATGTGTGTGTGTGTGTGTGTGTTAACCCCAGTCTTGTATTGGTACAGAGGATGTGTGTGTGTGTTAACCCCAGTCTTGTATTGGTACAGAGGATGTGTGTGTGTGTGTGTGTGTGTGTGTGCTAACCCCAGTCTTGTATTGGAACAGAGGGTGTGTGTGTGTGTGTGTTAACCCCAGTCTTGTATTGGAACAGAGGATGTGTGTGTGTGTTAACCCCAGTCTTGTATTGGTACAGAGGATGTGTGTGTGTGTGTGTGTGTGTGTGTGCTAACCCCAGTCTTGTATTGGAACAGAGGATGTGTGTGTGAGCTAACCCCAGTCTTGTATTGGTACAGAGGGTGTGTGTGTGTGTTAACCCCAGTCTTGTATTGGTACAGAGGGTGTGTGTGTGTGTTAACCCCAGTCTTGTATTGGTACAGAGGGTGTGTGTGTGTGTTAACCCCAGTCTTGTATTGGTACAGAGGATGTGTGTGTGTGTGTGTGTTAACCCCAGTCTTGTATTGGTACAGAGGATGTGTGTAACAGGAAGAAGAGAAGCTCCACCGTCAGACAAGAAGAAGTTGGAGAAACGACGTTCGTAGCTCAGATGACTGTGTTTGATAAGAACAGGTACACACACACACACACACACACACACACACACACACACACACACACACACACACACACACACACACACACACACACACACACACAGAGAGAGAGCTATGTCTTACTATACTTGAGGACTTTTTGGGAACCAACAATTTGATTCCCATTCTAGTTCTTATTTTCCCTAACCCTTAAACTTAACCCCTAAACCTAACCCCTAAACCTAACCCTAAAATAGACTTTAACCAGTGTGGACCGGCTGAATGTCCTCACTTGTCTGAATTATAGTTGGTTTACTACTCTTGGACTTTAGGTACTCACCAGTATAGTACAGTGTACACACACACGCACACACACACACACACACACACACACACACACACACACACACACACACACACACACAGGGTTGTGTTCTTTTGTTATTCATCTTTCACACACACACTCTGTCTCTTTCTCACTCTCATATGCTGCACACGTCTCCGGGGGACTGTGTGGCTTGTCCCGCGTCTCCGGGGGACTGTGTGGCTTGTCCCGCGTCTCCGGGGGACTGCGTGGCTTGTCCCGCGTCTCCGGGGGACTGCGTGGCTTGTCCCGCGTCTCCGGGGGACTGCGTGGCTTGTCCCGCGTCTCCGGGGGACTGCGTGGCTTGTCCCGCGTCTCCGGGGGACTGCGTGGCTTGTCCCTCGTCTCCGGGGGACTGCGTGGCTTGTCCCGCGTCTCCGGGGGACTGCGTGGCTTGTCTCGCGTCTCCGGGGGACTGCGTGGCTTGTCTCGCGTCTCCGGGGGACTGCGTGGCTTGTCTCGCGTCTCCGGGGGACTGCGTGGCTTGTCTCGCGTCTCCGGGGGACTGCGTGGCTTGTCTCGCGTCTCCGGGGGACTGCGTGGCTTGTCTCGCGTCTCCGGGGGACTGCGTGGCTTGTCTCGCGTCTCCGGGGGACTGCGTGGCTTGTCCCGCGTCTCCGGGGGACTGCGTGGCTTGTCCCGCAGTCCCCCCGCGTCTCCGGGGGACTGCGGGGCTTGTCTCGCGTCTCCGGGGGACTGCGGGGCTTGTCTCGCGTCTCCGGGGGACTGCGGGGCTTGTCCCGCGTCTCCGGGGGACTGCGGGGCTTGTCCCACAACAACTGCATTGCAGTTGGCCTTCTAGAAATCACCTTCACAAAAAACGACTCTTCATCACCGATCTGAAGCTCTGGAAGACCTTTCGGGCGTCTGCAGTTGTTGGATGGCCTCTATCTGTTGCTGTTAATGTTTTTGTGTGTGTGTGTGTGTGTGTGTAGGCGTCTGCAGTTGTTGGATGGCCTCTATCTGTTGCTGTTAATGTTTTTGTGTGTGTGTGTGTGTGTGTGTAGGCGTCTGCAGTTGTTGGATGGCCTCTATCTGTTGCTGTTAATGTTTTTGTGTGTGTGTGTGTGTGTGTGTGTGTGTGTGTGTAGGCGTCTGCAGTTGTTAGATGGAGAGTATGAGGTGTCTATGCAGCAGATGGTGGACTGTCCTGTCAACAAGAAGAGAGCCACCTGGGAAACAAACCTGGATGGAAAGGTACGTGTGTGTTGATACAGTCCAGACTCCCAGTACAGGCTAAGTGGAGAGCTAACATGATACAGTCCAGACTCCCAGTACAGGCTAAGTGGAGAGCTAACATGATACAGTCCAGACTCCCAGTACAGGCTAAGTGGGGAGCTAACATGATACAGTCCAGACTCCCAGTACAGGCTAAGTGGGGAGCTAACATGATACAGTCCAGACTCCCAGTACAGGCTAAGTGGCGACAGGCACGGTGCAGTCCAGACTCCCAGTACAGGCTAAGTGGTGACAGGCACGGTGCAGTCCAGACTCCCAGTACAGGCTAAGTGGGGAGCTAACATGATACAGTCCAGACTCCCAGTACAGGCTAAGTGGCGACAGGCACGGTGCAGTCCAGACTCCCAGTACAGGCTAAGTGGGGAGCTAACATGATACAGTCCAGACTCCCAGTACAGGCTAAGTGGGGAGCTAACATGATACAGTCCAGACTCCCAGTACAGGCTAAGTGGCGACAGGCACGGTGCAGTCCAGACTCCCAGTACAGGCTAAGTGGGGAGCTAACATGATACAGTCCAGACTCCCAGTACAGGCTAAGTGGAGAGCTGACATGATACAGTCCAGACTCCCAGTACAGGCTAAGTGGCGACAGGCACGGTGCACTCCGTTGGGGACATCGACTGCGTTGATAAACAAATTTGATCCGTGAGACACATTTGGCAGGAAGTATCGAAAATAAAAATGATTGTACCAAAAAAGTACAGAAGTTTTGTATAGGGTGCATCACTAGTATGTAATTCCTCCTCCCAGGCCCCTGGTCTTCCTCTCTGAACAGACAGGAAGAGGTCAGCACTTCCCTTTACTCATGTCTCTCTCTCTCTCCCTCCTCCACTTTCTGTAGCTCCTCCCTCCGTTTGAGACGTTCTCCAAGGGTCCTACTCTCCAGTTCACACTGCGTTGGACAGGCGAGCCCAGTGATAGGTCGACGGCCCCTGTGGCCAAACCCCTCGCCACGCGGAACGCTGACGCTAGCAGCCTGACCTCCGACCCTAAGCCCTGCTCCCTCAGACCCACTCAGACCGTAGGTGAGACACGGGCCGGACGACGCACTCGCACACAGACAGACTGTTGTAATCTGTAGAAGCTCACCAAATGGTGTCAATTTAAAGGGATTCTTTAACATATACCATGTTTAAATGAATATCATTTTTATGTCTTTGCTTCCGGTATAAAATAAGTTATTAAGAGGTAGTTTTGTGAGCCAATGCTAACTAGCGTTAGCACAATGACTGGAAGTCTGTGGTATCTGCTAGCGAACATTAGTTAGCAATTGCGCCAGTGATGGTTAGCAACATCCTTCATACTGGACACCGAGAAATAAAAGTAGTATCCACGAGTTCATCTGATTTCTGGGGAAGTAGAAAAATAACCTCACTACCAAAATCCTGAAGTATCCCTTTAAACATGGAACACGTTAAAGAATCCCTTTAAACATGGAACACGTTAAAGAATCCCTTTAAACATGGAACACGTTAAAGAATCCCTTTAAACGTGGAACACGTTAAAGAATCCCTTTAAACGTGGAACACGTTAAAGAATCCCTTTAAACGTGGAACACCTTAAAGAATCCCTTTAAACGTGGAACACCTTAAAGAATCCCTTTAAACGTGGAACACCTTAAAGAATCCCTTTAAACGTGGAACACCTTAAAGAATCCCTTTAAACGTGGGACACGTTCTATGACATCATCAAAGAATCCCTTTAAACGTGGGACACGTTCTATGACCTCACCAAAGAATCCCTTTAAACGTGGTACACGTTCTATGACCTCACCAAAGAATCCCTTTAAACTTGGAACACGTTTCTTCCCTCTCTCTGTAGCTGTGAAAGACTCATTCAGCAGTACAGAGTTTCAGATGAGACAAGAACACACACTTGAGGAACCAAGTGACAATCTACGCATATTCTACCAGGTGAGAGGGAGAAACACACTTGTATTCATGACTTTAGGGCAGATTGCATTGTGCAGTCTATGTCTGAATCACAGTTGTGTTGTGCTTGTCTTTTGTTCTCTTGTTATGTGTCTGACTGGAGGTGGATGGTATGAGAGACCTGGTCCTTTATAACAGATCTGACTGGGGGTTATTAGAGACCTGGTCCTTTATAACAGGTCTGACTGGGGGGTGGATGGTATGAGAGACCTGGTCCTTTATAACAGGTCTGACTGGAGGTGGATGGTATTAGAGACCTGGTCCTTTATAACAGGTCTGACTGGAGGTGGATGGTATGAGAGACCTGGTCCTTTATAACAGGTCTGACTGGAGGTGGATGGTATGAGAGACCTGGTCCTTTATAACAGGTCTGACTGGAGGTGGATGGTATGAGAGACCTGGTCCATTATAACAGGTCTGACTGGAGGTGGATGGTATGAGAGACCTGGTCCTTTATAACAGGTCTGACTGGAGGTGGATGGTATGAGAGACCTGGTCCATTATAACAGGTCTGACTGGGGGTTATTAGAGACCTGGTCCTTTATAACAGGTCTGACTGGGGGGTGGATGGTATGAGAGACCTGGTCCTTTATAACAGGTCTGACTGGAGGTGGATGGTATGAGAGACCTGGTCCTTTATAACAGGTCTGACTGGAGGTGGATGGTATGAGAGACCTGGTCCATTATAACAGGTCTGACTGGAGGTGGATGGTATGAGAGACCTGGTCCTTTATAACAGGTCTGACTGGAGGTGGATGGTATGAGAGACCTGGTCCATTATAACAGGTCTGACTGGGGGTTATTAGAGACCTGGTCCTTTATAACAGGTCTGACTGGGGGGTGGATGGTATGAGAGACCTGGTCCATTATAACAGGTCTGACTGGGGGTTATTAGAGACCTGGTCCTTTATAACAGGTCTGACTGGAGGTGGATGGTATGAGAGACCTGGTCCATTATAACAGGTCTGACTGGGGGTTATTAGAGACCTGTGCCTTTATAACAGGTCTGACTGGGGGGTGGATGGTATGAGAGACCTGGTCCTTTATAACAGGTCTGACTGGGGGGTGGATGGTATTAGAGACCTGGTCCTTTATAACAGGTCTGACTGGGGGTTATTAGAGACCTGGTCCTTTATAACAGGTCTGACTGGGGGGTGGATGGTATTAGAGACCTGGTCCTTTATAACAGATCTGACTGGGGGGTGGATGGTATTAGAGACCTGGTCCTTTATAACAGGTCTGACTGGGGGGTGGATGGTATTAGAGACCTGGTCCTTTATAACAGGTCTGACTGGGGGGGTGGATGGTATTAGAGACCTGGTCCTTTATAACAGGTCTGACTGGGGGGTGGATGGTATTAGAGACCTGGTCCTTTATAACAGGTCTGACTGGGGGGGTGGATGGTATTAGAGACCTGGTCCTTTATAACAGGTCTGACGGGGTTATTAGAGACCTGGTCCTTTATAACAGGTCTGACTGGGGGGTGGATGGTATTAGAGACCTGGTCCTTTATAACAGGTCTGACTGGGGGTTATTAGAGACCCGGTCCTTTATAACAGGTCTGACTGGGGGGTGGATGGTATTAGAGACCTGGTCCTTTATAACAGGTCTGACTGGGGGTTATTAGAGACCTGGTCCTTTATAACAGGTCTGACTGGGGGGTGGATGGTATTAGAGACCTGGTCCTTTATAGCAGGTCTGCATCCTGTTCCCTATATAGTGCCCTTCATTTGACCAGGGCCCATGGTTCACTATGTAGGCCATAGGGTCCCATTTGGTACAATGTATTTCAGACTTGGCTGTCTATGATGGGGAGTTTCATAGTTTCTACTGACTCATACTCTATGGTCAGACTGGCTGACCTTTTGTGTAGAATTACATAGTCTATATCCTTCTCACGCTCTCCCTCCCTCACCCCTCTCCCTCTCCTCCCTCCCTCCCTACCTCCCTCCCTCACCCCTCTCTCTCTCCCTCCCTCACCCCTCTCTCTCTCCCTCCCTCACCCCTCTCTCTCTACTTCTGTCTCTAGTTCCTGTATAACCACAACACACAGCAGCAGACCGAGGCAAGAGATGACCTCCACTGTCCCTGGTGCACTCTGAACTGTAGGAGACTCTACAGTCTCCTCAAACACCTCAAACTGGCCCACAGCAGATTCATCTTCAACTACGTGGTGAGAGCGAGGGGAAGCGAGAGAGAGAGACCCAGAGACAGAGTGTGTGTGTGTCTGGTGCACTCTGAACTGTGGAGGACTACAGTCTCCTCAAACTGGCCCACAGCAGATTCATCTTCAACGATGACTGCATTTAGACAGGCAGCCCAATTCTGATATTTTGCCAATAATTGGGTTGGCTGTGTAAACAGCCTAGGAGGTGAGAGAGACCGGGGGTGTGTGTGTGGGGTTGTACTGTCAGGAGCTGTACATATTGGGGGCTGAATAAGGGCTGGTTATTAAACTATACAGGTCTGTTGTGATTGACATGTTCTATGACCTCACCAGCCCCACCCTAAAGGAGCGAGGATAGACGTGTCTATTAATGAGCGTTACGACGGGGTGCACGCTGGGAATCCTCGGGATATTCACAGTCAGCCCGGCTTCGCCTTCAGCAGGAACGGACCCGTCAAGAGATCCCCCGTCACACACATCCTCGTCTGCAGGTAACTGGGTACACACGACTGGGTCACACACACACACCTTCATCTGCAGGTTACACAGACAGACACACACCTTCATCTGCAGGTAACTGGGTACACACGTCTGGATCACACACGCACACCTTCATCTGCAGGTTAAACAGACAGACACACACCTTCATCTGCAGGTAACTGGGTACACATGTGTGGGTCACACACACACTCACACACACACACCTTCATCTGCAGGTAACTGGGTCACACACACACACCTTCATCTGCAGGTAACGCAGACAGACAGACACACACCCCTATAGTCGTCAAGGCCAAGTCAACTAGAAGTCCAGGTAGCAGATAAAGGGACCTATCAGATATGTATGTAGTTGCTGCTGTACATGAACTAATATACATGGGTTCTGACTGGTTTGTTACTTTACAATTGTAAAATGATATGCTCCCTGCTTTTCAAATCCAAGAAGACTGCTGGAAAGCCTGAACGCAACATGGTCATTTCTGAGAGTCACACAGTGGAGGAACATGTTGTCTGTAGTCTACTGTACATGGAGGGACATATTGTCTGTCTGTAGTCTACTGTACATGGAGGGACATATTGTCTGTCTGTAGTCTACTGTACATGATGGAGGGACATATAGTCTGTCTGTAGTCTACTGTACATGATGGAGGAACATGTTGTCTGTAGTCTACTGTACATGGAGGGACATATTGTCTGTCTGTAGTCTACTGTACATGATGGAGGAACACATTGTCTGTAGTCTACTGTACATGATGGAGGGACATATTGTCTGTCTGTAGTCTACTGTACATGATGGAGGAACACATTGTCTGTAGTCTACTGTACATGATGGAGGGACATATTGTCTGTCTGTAGTCTACTGTACATGATGGAGGGACATATTGTCTGTCTGTAGTCTACTGTACATGATGGAGGAACATATTGTCTGTAGTCTACTGTACATGATGGAGGGACATATTGTCTGTCTGTAGTCTACTGTACATGATGGAGGAACATGTTGTCTGTAGTCTACTGTACATGGAGGGACATATTGTCTGTCTGTAGTCTACTGTACATGATGGAGGAACATATTGTCTGTCTGTAGTCTACTGTACATGATGGAGGAACATATTGTCTGTCTGTAGTCTACTGTACATGATGGAGGGACATATAGTCTGTCTGTAGTCTACTGTACATGATGGAGGAACAGGTTGTCTGTAGTCTACTGTACATGATGGAGGAACATGTTGTCTGTAGTCTACTGTACATGATGGAGGAACATATTGTCTGTAGTCTACTGTACATGATGGAGGAACATGTTGTCTGTAGTCTACTGTACATGGAGGGACATATTGTCTGTCTGTAGTCTACTGTACATGATGGAGGAACATATTGTCTGTAGTCTACTGTACATGATGGAGGGACATATTGTCTGTCTGTAGTCTACTGTACATGATGGAGGAACATGTTGTCTGTAGTCTACTGTACATGGAGGGACATATTGTCTGTCTGTAGTCTACTGTACACGATGGAGGAACATATTGTCTGTCTGTAGTCTACTGTACATGATGGAGGAACACATTGTCTGTAGTCTACTGTACATGGTGGAGGAACATGTTGTCTGTAGTCTACTGTACATGGAGGGACATATTGTCTGTCTGTAGTCTACTGTACATGATGGAGGAACATATTGTCTGTAGTCTACTGTACATGATGGAGGGACATATTGTCTGTAGTCTACTGTACATGATGGAGGAACATGTTGTCTGTAGTCTACTGTACATGATGGAGGAACATGTTGTCTGTAGTCTACTGTACATGATGGAGGAACATATTGTCTGTCTGTAGTCTACTGTACATGATGGAGGAACATATTGTCTGTAGTCTACTGTACATGATGGAGGAACATATTGTCTGTCTGTAGTCTACTGTACATGATGGAGGAACATGTTGTCTGTCTGTAGTCTACTGTACATGATGGAGGAACATATTGTCTGTAGTCTACTGTACATGATGGAGGAACATGTTGTCTGTAGTCTACTGTACATGATGGAGGAACATGTTGTCTGTCTGTAGTCTACTGTACATGATGGAGGAACATTGTCTGTCTGTAGTCTACTGTACATGATGGAGGAACACATTGTCTGTAGTCTACTGTACATGATGGAGGAACATGTTGTCTGTCTGTAGTCTACTGTACATGATGGAGGAACATATTGTCTGTCTGTAGTCTACTGTACATGATGGAGGAACATGTTGTCTGTCTGTAGTCTACTGTACATGATGGAGGAACATATTGTCTGTCTGTAGTCTACTGTACATGATGGAGGAACACATTGTCTGTAGTCTACTGTACATGATGGAACATATTGTCTGTAGTCTACTGTACATGATGGAGGAACATATTGTCTGTCTGTAGTCTACTGTACATGATGGAGGAACATGTTGTCTGTCTGTAGTCTACTGTACATGATGGAGGAACATATTGTCTGTAGTCTACTGTACATGATGGAGGAACATGTTGTCTGTAGTCTACTGTACATGATGGAGGAACATGTTGTCTGTCTGTAGTCTACTGTACATGATGGAGGAACACATTGTCTGTAGTCTACTGTACATGATGGAGGAACATGTTGTCTGTCTGTAGTCTACTGTACATGATGGAGGAACATATTGTCTGTCTGTAGTCTACTGTACATGATGGAGGAACATGTTGTCTGTCTGTAGTCTACTGTACATGATGGAGGAACATATTGTCTGTCTGTAGTCTACAGTACATGATGGAGGAACACATTGTCTGTAGTCTACTGTACATGATGGAGGAACATGTCTGTCTGTAGTCTACTGTACATGATGGAGGAACATGTTGTCTGTCTGTAGTCTACTGTACATGATGGAGGAACATATTGTCTGTAGTCTACTGTACATGATGGAGGAACATGTTGTCTGTAGTCTACTGTACATGATGGAGGGACATATTGTCTGTCTGTAGTCTACTGTACATGATGGAGGAACATATTGTCTGTAGTCTACTGTACATGATGGAGGAACATGTTGTCTGTCTGTAGTCTACTGTACATGATGGAGGAACATTGTCTGTCTGTAGTCTACTGTACATGATGGAGGAACATGTTGTCTGTAGTCTACTGTACATGATGGAGGAACATATTGTCTGTCTGTAGTCTACTGTACATGATGGAGGAACATAGTCTGTAGTCTACTGTACATGATGGAGGAACATGTTGTCTGTCTGTAGTCTACTGTACATGATGGAGGAACATGTTGTCTGTAGTCTACTGTACATGATGGAGGAACATGTTGTCTGTCTGTAGTCTACTGTACATGATGGAGGAACATATTGTCTGTCTGTAGTCTACTGTACATGATGGGGGAACATATTGTCTGTAGTCTACTGTACATGATGGAGGAACATATTGTCTGTCTGTAGTCTACTGTACATGACGGAGGAACATATTGTCTGTAGTCTACTGTACATGATGGAGGAACATGTCTGTAGTCTACTGTACATGATGGAACATATTGTCTGTAGTCTACTGTACATGACGGAGGAACATGTTGTCTGTCTGTAGTCTACTGTACATGATGGAGGAACATATTGTCTGTCTGTAGTCTACTGTACATGATGGAGGAACATATTGTCTGTCTGTAGTAGAAATCTAATTTCATCAGTTATATGTGGAAAAAAACGTATTTGCGTGAACATTAGCAAGGCAGCAGCAGAGGAAACAGAGTTCTCTCCTCCCTCTCTTCCCAGTTCTGGTTTGCCATCTAGCTTGCTACCTTTACTAGCCCAAACCAGTGACAAACTTAGCTGTGTTATCCACATGTAGCAGTACACAACCAAAATCTTGCTTCCTTATGTTGCCAGCTAGAAAGAAATGGCCACAAATTCATTCAGAAATGGAGGAAGAGCATAGCTAGCTTTAGCAAGCTAACGTTAGCAGCTGCCTTTTCAAGAAGATCTTTACCTCTCTCTCTCTTTCCCTCTCCTCTGTTCTCCTTCCTGCTTCCTGTAGGATATTTACCTCTCTCTTTCCCTCTCCTCTGTTCTCCTTCCTGTAGGATATTTACCTCTCTCTTTCCCTCTCTTCTGTTCTCCTTCCAATAGGATCTTTACCTCCCTCTCTCTCTCCTCTCTCTCTCTCTCTTCTCTCTCTCTCATTTATATTCATTCTCCCCCTACCCATCTCCTCTCTTCCTGTAGGCTAAAGCATGTATGTATTCAGGTACAATTGACATTCACTTACTAACCCCTCCCTCTCCTCCCCTTAGACCGAAGCGTCTCCTCCCCCCCAGTCTGTGTGAGTTCCTGGAGGCTGATGGAGGAGAGGGAGACCAGCAGAGAATCATCCCAGGTCACAACCGCCTCTACTTCCGCTCAGACAGCTGTACACCCAAAACACCGCAGGAGGTAGATCACGACAGTGAGGATGAGACAGACCCCTTCTGGCTCCGAGAGAGGACCATCATGGTGAGAGACGCAAACACACACTGAGCAGGTAGCTACTACACATGGTGAGATACACACTGAGCCGGTAGCTACCACACATGGTGAGATACACACTGAGCCGGTAGCTACCACACATGGTGAGATACACACTGAGCCGGTAGCTACCACACATGGTGAGATACACACTGAGCAGGTAGCTACCACACATGGTGAGATACACACTGAGCTGGTAGCTACCACACATGGTGAGATACACACTGAGCCGGTAGGTACCACACATGGTGAGATACACACTGAGCCGGTAGCTACCACACATGGTGAGATACACACTGAGCAGGTAGCTACCACACATGGTGAGATACACACTGAGCAGGTAGCTACCACACATGGTGAGATACACACTGAGCAGGTAGCTACCACATTACAGACAGTAGGTATTAGGCCCATACAAACCCAGGTCTACTCTGCACCAGTACAGACTGTAGGTATTAGGCCCATACAAACACAGGTCTACTCTGCACCAGTACAGACTGTAGGTATTAGGCCCATACAAACCCAGGTCTACTCTGCACCAGTACAGACTGTAGGTATTAGGCCCATACAAACCCAGGTCTACCTTTACAACAGAGCCATACTGACATTGGGTTTGGAGTCTCCAACTTGACTCTGGATCCACTCTGACTGTTGTTCTGTCTACAGCAAATCCAGGAGTTTACAGATGTGAACGATGGAGAGAAGGAGGTGATGAAGCTATGGAACCTTCACGTTATGAAGTATGGGTACGTACCCCGCATTAAAGCCCTGGCCTCGTTATACAGCCTCTGTTTAAAGCATCACGTTGCTGTGTGTCGTTCTCTAGAGCTTCATGAGACGTTGCTGTGTGTTGTTCTCTAGAGCTTCATCAGACGTTGCTGTGTGTCGTTCTCTAGAGCTTCATGAGACGTTGCTGTGTGTCGTTCTCTAGAGCTTCATGAGGCGTTGCTGTGTGTCGTTCTCTAGACGTTGCTGTGTGTCGTTCTCTAGAGCTTCATGAGACGTTGCTGTGTGTCGTTCTCTAGAGCTTCATGAGACGTTGCTGTGTGTCGTTCTCTAGAGCTTCATGAGACGTTGCTGTGTGTCGTTCTCTAGAGCTTCATGAGACGTTGCTGTGTGTCGTTCTCTAGAGCTTCATGAGACGTTGCTGTGTGTCGTTCTCTAGAGCTTCATCAGACGATGCTGTGTGTCGTTCTCTAGAGCTTCATGAGACGTTGCTGTGTGTCGTTCTCTAGACGTTGCGGTGTGTCGTTCTCTAGACGTTGCTGTGTGTCGTTCTCTAGACGTTGCTGTGTGTCGTTCTCTAGACGTTGCTGTGTGTCGTTCTCTAGACGATGCTGTGTCGTTCTCTAGACGATGCTGTGTCGTTCTCTAGACGTTGCTGTGTGTCGTTCTCTAGACGTTGCTGTGTGTCGTTCTCTAGACGATGCTGTGTGTCGTTCTCTAGACGTTGCTGTGTGCCGTTCTCTAGAGCTTCATGAGACGTTGCTGTGTGTCGTTCTCTAGACGTTGCGGTGTGTCGTTCTCTAGACGTTGCGGTGTGTCGTTCTCTAGACGTTGCGGTGTGTCGTTCTCTAGACGTTGCTGTGTGTCGTTCTCTAGAGCTTCATGAGACGTTGTTGTGTGTCGTTCTCTAGACGTTGCTTCATCTTTCACCTCCCTGTTCATCACTTATTACATCTGTAGCTTAAACTGTGAATCATATCGTCGCATGACTCCAAGTTTAATAAACTGAATCATATCGTCGCATGACTCCAAGTTTAATAAACTGTGAATCATATCGTCGCATGACTCCAAGTTTAATAAACTGTGAATCATATCGTCGCCTGACTCCAAGTTTAATAAACTGTGAATCATATCGTCGCATGACTCCAAGTTGAATAAACTGTGAATCATATCGTCGCATGAATCTGTAGTTTAATAAACTGTGAATCATATCGTCGCATGACTCCAAGTTGAATAAACTGTGAATCATATCGTCGCATGAATCTGTAGTTTAATAAACTGTGAATCATATCGTCGCATGACTCCAAGTTGAATAAACTGTGAATCATATCGTCGCATGACTCCAAGTTGAATGAACTGTGAATCATATCGTCGCATGAATCTGTAGTTTTAATAAACTGTGAATCATATCGTCGCATGAATCTGTAGTTTAATAAACTGTGAATCATATCGTCGCATGAATCTGGGGTTTAATAAACTGAATCATATCGTCGCAGACTCCAAGTTGAATAAACTGTGAATCATATCGTCGCATGAATCTGTAGTTTAATAAACTGTGAATCATATCGTCGCATGACTCCAAGTTGAATAAACTGTGAATCATATCGTCGCATGACTCCAAGTTGAATAAACTGTGAATCATATCGTCGCATGAATCTGTAGTTTTAATAAACTGTGAATCATATCGTCGCATGAATCTGTAGTTTAATAAACTGTGAATCATATCGTCGCATGAATCTGGGGTTTAATAAACTGTGAATCATATCGTCGCATGACTCCAAGTTGAATAAACTGTGAATCATATCGTCGCATGACTCCAAGTTGAATGAACTGTGAATCATATCGTCGCATGAATCTGTAGTTTTAATAAACTGTGAATCATATCGTCGCATGAATCTGTAGTTTAATAAACTGTGAATCATATCGTCGCATGAATCTGGGGTTTAATAAACTGTGAATCATATCGTCGCATGAATCTGTAGTTTAATAAACTGTGAATCATATCGTCGCATGAATCTGTAGTTTAATAAACTGTGAATCATATCGTCGCATGAATCTGGGGTTTAATAAACTGAATCATATCGTCGCAGACTCCAAGTTGAATAAACTGTGAATCATATCGTCGCATGAATCTGTAGTTTAATAAACTGTGAATCATATCGTCGCATGACTCCAAGTTGAATAAACTGTGAATCATATCGTCGCATGACTCCAAGTTGAATAAACTGTGAATCATATCGTCGCATGAATCTGTAGTTTTAATAAACTGTGAATCATATCGTCGCATGAATCTGTAGTTTAATAAACTGTGAATCATATCGTCGCATGAATCTGTAGTTTAATAAACTGTGAATCATATCGTCGCATGAATCTGTAGTTTAATAAACTGTGAATCATATCGTCGCATGAATCTGGGGTTTAATAAACTGAATCATATCGTCGCAGACTCCAAGTTGAATAAACTGTGAATCATATCGTCGCATGAATCTGTAGTTTAATAAACTGTGAATCATATCGTCGCATGACTCCAAGTTGAATAAACTGTGAATCATATCGTCGCATGACTCCAAGTTGAATAAACTGTGAATCATATCGTCGCATGAATCTGTAGTTTTAATAAACTGTGAATCATATCGTCGCATGAATCTGTAGTTTAATAAACTGTGAATCATATCGTCGCATGAATCTGGGGTTTAATAAACTGTGAATCATATCGTCGCATGACTCCAAGTTTACTTCCATATGATGGTTGGATGGAAACCTGCTTAATGCCATCTATTTCTCACTCATTTAGAGTTACAAAATGCTCTCAAACACAACAGAATCTGTATTATTTGTATGTTTTATTTAATTACGAAAGTCAGTTAAGATCAAATTCTTATTTACAATGACGGCCTAGGAACAGTGGGTTAACTGCCTTGTTCAGGGGCAGAACTACAGGTTTTTACCTTGTCAGCTCGGGGATTCGATTTAGCAACCTTTCGGTTACTGGCCCAATGCTCTAACCACTAGGCTACCTGCCGCCCCCAAATGAATTCGTATTAACCAGGCGCTCTCGACTAGAGGCTCCATAGTGTCTGTGGCGCAGGCTGAACGTTTGACGTCCCTACTCTAATCCCCACTCCCCTCTCTCTCTCCCCCCACTCTCTCTCTCTGCCCCTCAGCTACATAGCAGATAACCAGATGAACGGAGCCTGTCTGGCGTTTGTGGAAGGTTGCGGAGCGTACATTGCCAGGAAGAACCTCTGTAGGAACTTCCTGTTACACCTGGTCAGCATGCATGACTTTAAACTGGTTACCACGACAACCATCAACCAGGCCATGACACGCCTCCGACACATCCAGCAGACCCAGCAGCAGGAAGGAGGAGAGGGGGATGGAGGAGAGTATTGGGTGACAGCGCTGGAGTCTCCGTCTGAGCTGCAACCCGACTATGCCACATGTAATGACGACCACACGGATGGTAAGAGTAACCATGGTAATGGCCGCACGAACGGAAACGGCGATGGCGATGAAGCTGGTAGTTCTGTTGCTGTGGAAACGTCCAGGCCGAGCAAGAGGCATAAGTTGTGAGGTACCCTCCGGCCCTCTCCTGGAGGAGTGATGAGTATCTAAAAGGATGCCCGGTGATTGGCTGAGTGGAGGATGAAAATAATAAGAGAGACTCATGATGACATCATTCCAAACAAGCACTGGGTGTTGGGTTTACCGTATAGAGGTGGTGGGCCAGAATCATTTAAGTCAATTTGGACACACACGCACACACACACACACACACACACACACAGTCCCACTGGTTATAGCAGGGAAACCGTGGTCTAGTTTTTCCCCATGTCTGGTTATTCAGTCTTGCTTTGATGTCATTAGACTGATGTTACAGTGACCATGAGGTCTGTAAACTCATCACTTTAGCAATAACTTAGTCCCAACTGGCACCATATTCCTTTATACTAGTGTGCACTACTTTTTTACCAGGCCCTGCTATAGACTAGGGGATGTACTTGTACATCAAGCTGTCTGCTATAGACTAGCATTCTGTCCAAGGGATGTACTTGTACATCAAGCTGTCTGCTACAGACTAGGGGATGTACTTGTACATCAAGCTGTCTGCTATAGACTAGCATTCTGTCCAGGAGGTGTACTTGTACATCAAGCTGTCTGCTATAGACTAGCATTCTGTCCAGAAGGTGTACTTGTACATCAAGCTGTCTGCTATAGATTAGCATTCTGTCCAGGAGGTGTACTTGTACATCAAGCTGTCTGCTATAGACTAGCATTCTGTCCAAGGGATGTACTTGTACATCAAGCTGTCTGCTATAGACTAGGGGATGTACTTATACATCAAGCTGTCTGCTATAGACTAGGGGATGTACTTGTACATCAAGCTGTCTGCTATAGACTAGCATTCTGTCCAGGAGGTGTACTTGTACATCAAGCTGTCTGCTATAGACTAGCATTCTGTGCAGGGGGTGTACTTGTACATCAAGCTGTCTGCTATAGATTAGCATTCTGTCCAGGAGGTGTACTTGTACATCAAGCTGTCTGCTATAGACTAGCATTCTGTCCAAGGGATGTACTTGTACATCAAGCTGTCTGCTATAGATTAGCATTCTGTCCAGGAGGTGTACTTGTACATCAAGCTGTCTGCTATAGACTAGCATTCTGTCCAGGAGGTGTACTTGTACATCATTCTGTCAAGGAGTGGTACTTGTACATCAAGCTGTCTGCTATAGATTAGCATTCTGTCCAGGAGGTGTACTTGTACATCATGCTGTCTGCTATAGACTAGCATTCTGTCCAGGAGGTGTACTTGTACATCAAGCTGTCTGCTATAGACTAGCATTCTGTCCAGGAGGTGTACTTGTACATCAAGCTGTCTGCTATAGACTAGCATTCTGTCCAGGAGGTGTACTTGTACATCATTCTGTCAAGGAGTGGTACTTGTACATCAAGCTGTCTGCTATAGACTAGCATTCTGTCCAGGGGGTGTACTTGTACATCAAGCTGTCTGCTATAGACTAGCATTCTGTCCAGATGGTGTACTTGTACATCAAGCTGTCTGCTATAGATTAGCATTCTGTCCAGGAGGTGTACTTGTACATCAAGCTGTCTGCTATAGACTAGCATTCTGTCCAAGGGATGTACTTGTACATCAAGCTGTCTGCTATAGACTAGGGGATGTACTTGTACATCAAGCTGTCTGCTATAGACTAGCATTCTGTCCAGGAGGTGTACTTGTACATCAAGCTGTCTGCTATAGATTAGAATTCTGTCCAGGAGGTGTACTTGTACATCAAGCTGTCTGCTATAGACTAGCATTCTGTCCAGGAGGTGTACTTGTACATCATTCTGTCAAGGAGTGGTACTTGTACATCAAGCTGTCTGCTATAGATTAGCATTCTGTCCGCTATAGACTAGCATTCTGTCCAGGAGGTGTACTTGTACATCAAGCTGTCTGCTATAGACTAGCATTCTGTCCAGGAGGTGTACTTGTACATCAAGCTGTCTGCTATAGACTAGCATTCTGTCCAGGAGGTGTACTTGTACATCATGCTGTCTGCTATAGACTAGCATTCTGTCCAGGAGGTGTACTTGTACATCAAGCTGTCTGCTATAGACTAGCATTCTGTCCAGGAGGTGTACTTGTACATCATTCTGTCAAGGAGTGGTACTTGTACATCAAGCTGTCTGCTATAGATTAGCATTCTGTCCAGGAGGTGTACTTGTACATCATGCTGTCTGCTATAGACTAGCATTCTGTCCAGGAGGTGTACTTGTACATCAAGCTGTCTGCTATAGATTAGCATTCTGTCGAGGAGTGGTACTTGTACATCAAGCTGTCTGCTATAGACTAGCATTCTGTCCAGGGGGTGTACTTGTACATCAAGCTGTCTGCTATAGACTAGCATTCTGTCCAGGAGTGGTACTTGTACATCAAGCTGCCTCACTACAGAAGCAGGAGCTGGGCTCCTGCCCTCTGGGCCGTTCTGGCTGTTACAAGGCTTTAGTACTTTAGGCCGAGGCCCATAGGGTCCTGTATAGATCAGTGGTTCCCAAACTGTTTCACTCAGGTCCCTCTTCCAGCATTGGGGAACATCCGTTTCTATGGGCACAAGCACTGTTCATGACACAAACTGTTCACACCCCTAAAATGTTGCAGATTTGAAAGCTTATTTCCTTGCATTTCTATACATTTTGCCATGTCTAATGTGTTTTCTTGTGATATTTGAGTGACAAAAAAAATGAATGTCTATAGGCTAAAAAAAACAAACGTTAGCTTGACGTGGGCTGGACATTTCTGACAAGTTATATCTCTCTAAGAAATGTAATGACTGACATGACAAAGAGGAACTGATGATGCAATAACCTGTTTCCACACGTCACCTTGTGTGTTCTACTATTACAACTTTCAAGAGTCAGTTGAAAGCTGGACTGAGTTCCCCCTAGGGGGGCGCGCCCCACAGTTTGGGAACCGCTGATATATGGAATAGGATCAGTACTGTGTCCATCCTCACTGGTTCATCAGTACTGTGTCCATCCTCACCTGTCCAACCTACTTTAGCCCCCGTCTTGTCTCAGGTGCCTGTTTGAGACAGACTTGGGTGTCTGTGCACTAGACCGGAAATAGGGTGCCATTTGGGATATTTGCATATATATATATATATATATATATTAAACGTTTTTGCTACAGTGTGCACTAATGAATACAACCCTGATGACGGACAGACTCTGCTGTATTGTTATTGGTTGGTTGTAATGATGATGCATTCTGAATTTCAACATTTGATTGTTATGTTTATTACTATGGGGAACATTTTGAGGCTAAACTTGAGGGACGGTATGCTGGTCTGAAGTCCAGCTCTTGGAAACAGTGTTGTTGGACTAGAAGGTGTCTTGGCTCAGGGTAGAAACATCCCTTTGCCCCCCCCCCCACCCCCCATCCATCCTAAACTAAATGTGTATTGCTGTCAGACCTCTGTTTAAATACTATTTGGAGTCTTTAACGTTTGCTCTAGCCTGCCTGGAGTGCTAGATGGGAGGGGAGTTGCAGTTTTGGGACTAGTCTTTAGGTCCATTTAAGCCAGGCAAGCTCAATCAAGCACAGATCAAGTATTTGAACTCAGGTCTGGTTAGCACTCAAGTCAGTCCGGATCCAATGGTGCTACTAGACAGATGATTCAGGCCCTCAGCGAGCACAGATCGAGTATTTGAACTCAGGTCTGGTTAGCACTCAAGTCAGTCACAGGATCCAATGGTGCTACTAGACAGATGATTCAGGCCCTCAGCGAGCACAGATCACAGTCATCTGTAACCTTTTTGAGGTTGTCAGGTCATTAGGTCAAGGTTCAGTTACACTGTATGACCACATTCATCATCAAGCTGAAACCGTGCAGCACCCGCATCCACTCACTGCTTTTGGGCAGTGTCCCGAATGGCTCCCTATATAGTATACTACTTTTGACCAGGGTCCATAGGGTAGTGCACTACTTATAGGGAATAAGGTGCCATTTTGGACGTACTCTTACTATGTTGGAGTAATTTGGGACACGGTCAGTGTTGACGTCTTCAGAAAGGTGACATGTTGACCTGCTGGACATCAACTGTAGTAAGTATTACAATGGGGAGTTAAATGTTGTTGAGTTTCCTGACCAAAGAGTTGGATCTGCTGCAGATTTTCTACTGTTTTCCTCACCTGTGAAACTGTCCCAATTAGCATCTTATTTCCTATATATATATAGTGTACCATAGGGCCCTGGTCAAAAGTAGCATGGACCACAGGAGGTTGGTGGCACCTTTAATTGGGGAGGACGGGCCCTGGTCAAAAGTAGCATGGACCACAGGAGGTTGGTGGCACCTTTAATTGGGGAGGACGGGCCCTGGTCAAAAGTAGCATGGACCACAGGAGGTTGGTGGCAGCTTTAATTGGGGAGGACGGGGCCCTGGTCAAAAGTAGCATGGACCACAGGAGGTTGGTGGCAGCTTTAATTGGGGAGGACGGGCCCTGGTCAAAAGTAGCATGGACCACAGGAGGTTGGTGGCAGCTTTATTTGGGGAGGACGGGCCCTGGTCAAAAGTAGCATGGACCACAGGAGGTTGGTGGCAGCTTTAATTGGGGAGGACGGGCCCTGGTCAAAAGTAGCATGGACCACAGGAGGTTGGTGGCACCTTTTTGGGGAGGACGGGCTCGTGGTAATGGCTGGAGCGGAATGGTATCTAACGTGATTTCCACGTGTTTGATGCCATTATGAGCCGTCCTCCCCTCAGCAGCCTCCACTGGTATGGGCCCTGGTCAACAGGAGTGCACTATATAGGAAATAGGGTGTCATTTCAGATATAGGAAACAGGGTGTCTTTGCTTCTCCAGTGATGGGGGTGGATCTTTTCAGGTGTGAACTTGAATTGCAATCAATCAGAACCCAAACAAAGGAATCTGTTCCTACATTCTGTAGCTGTGTGCAGTATGTTGACGAGGGTCATGCTCATTTGGCACAAAACGTTAGAAAGCACTCAAAACGAGGGAGTTGGAGGTACTCTCTGTACCAATCCAATAAAACACTTATCTTCTGTTGCAAAACGTTTTTGCTACAGTGCGCCTCAGTGAACATGACCCAGGTTTGTGTATATAACACGTCACTTCAGGAAAAAAGAGCAACATTTTGCTCTAGCGAACCCAGAATGGAAAATGCAAAAGAAAAACAGGACTTTTGTTCACCAACATCCTAAAACCAGCTGGACGTTGGAATTTAGTAATCAAGGAGTCATAGAAAATGTTTTTTATTTAAAAGAATAAAGATGTTTTTTACTATTACCATTTAACGTCTCATATGGTTTTAATTGAATGGATACGGTTCTAACACTACTGGTCACGTTCTCATGGATACGGTTCTAACACTACTGGTCACCTCATGGATACGGTTCTAACACTACTGGTCACCTTCTCATGGATACGGTTCTAACACTACTGGTCACCTTCTCATGGATACGGTTCTAACACTACTGGTCACGTTCTCATGGATACGGTTCTAACACTACTGGTCACCTTCTCATGGATACGGTTCTAACACTACTGGTCACCTTCTCATGGATACGGTTCTAACACTACTGGTCACCTTCTCACGGATACGGTTCTAACACTACTGGTCACGTTCTCACGGATACGGTTCTAACGCTACTGGTCACGTTCTCATGGATACGGTTCTAACACTACTGGTTACTGTAACTATCTCATGGTTATGGTTCTAACACTACTGGTCACGTTCCTGTAACTATCTCATGGATACGGTTCTAACACTACTGGTCACCTTCCTGCAACTATCTCATGGATACGGTTCTAACACTACTGGTCACGTTACTGTAACTATCTCATTCACATGTTAGGATAGGGAATAGACCTTCAGCGAGCCCGAGAATATAACTTTTCAGACTGGGCCAGTAGGAATGTGCCCAACTAGCCCGTCAGACCAGCCAAATGTTGTATATCCAACCATGACACGGGCCGGAACATTTTAGACCCCGTTGTTACCCTGGCTAGTATAAATGGTCTGCTAGCCTGGCTGACCCAACATCCTGACTTCTGTCCATCTCTTGGTTGTAGCTCCAATTTTTGGATTGTTTCATATTTCAGACACACAAAAAATAGATGACTAAGCAATTTATTGGATGTTTCTGGGGCATTCGTTCTGTACTGAAGGAAGGAACATACACACATGTCAATAACAAGCAGGACTGGGGTCAATGCCATTTTAGGGAGTCGACTCACATTCCACTTTAACGCAAATCGGAATTTTTGTTAAACTCCCGAATTGAAATGGAACTGAGCCCCCACCCTGATTTACAAGTCACAGTCAGCATTCCAAATGGCACCCTATCTGATGCACTTCTTTTGACCAGCCCTATGGATCCTGGTCAAAAAGTAGTGCACTAGATAGGGTGCTATTTGGGACTCAAACACACAGTTAAAGGAATCTGAGACGGATGTTTGCATAAAGAGGGTGGTGGATGACAAGACAGCTGAGGACGACCCCACTTTAACAGGTGGCCTGGTTCCATTTCCAATCCTACCGTCATTGGCAGCCTTTCACTGATATCAGATGATTTGGATGTGAAGCAACACTGCCACAGAGTAACTATACAGCTATATACTGTATCCAAGCTATAGCTTTTATCTAGCAGTGTCTTACAGTGTGTATGACCACTGTTAACCTGTTAAATGTGAAACTGTCACACTCCCGAGTGGCGCAGCGGTCTAAGGCACTGTATTGCAGTGCTAGAGGCGTCACTACAGACCCTGGTTTGTTTCCAGGCTGTCACACAACCGGCCATGATCGGGAGTCCCATAGGGTTTGGCCCAGCATCGTCCGGGTTAGGGGAGGGGGGGTAGGCAGTCATTGTAAATAACATTTAGTTCTTTCCTGACTTGCCTAGTTCAATAAAGGTTCATTTAAATTTGAACCATCGAACTCAACAGTCAAGTCTGCTGAAGAGCGCTCTGTAACCACAGCAACCATACCATCTCTGCAGAACCACAGGATGCAACCCAAAACGGCCCCCTAGTCCCTGTAGTGGTCTAGAGGAAATAGGATGCAGTTTTAAAATATAAATTCACCTCTCACAAGTTCCTCCAAAAATTCACATGAAAGTACATCAATGTCTACAAGTGAAGTTTACATTACATGGTTGTGAATACTGTTAGCAAAACAAACAAAAAAAAGTTTTTAAAAAGCACATTAAGAGCATGAAATCTGATCTGAATCTGATTCAGAACACTTATAGAATCTGAACTTTGTACACCGCAAGAGTTCTGCTCACACCGAGCTAGAGAACTGAAAACGGGTCGACAGGGAGAGGAGAGACCGACGAAGAAGAGGTTACGATCTCTTGGAGTGAGTTGTTTTTCACAGTGATGGTGTTTTATTCTGTGGTAAACCAGACCAGCATGCTTTGCAGCTCAAGTGTTTGATGAAAGGTAAAGTCTCGCTCTCTGATCACTTCTCTGAGTGAGACCACCCCCTTATTGTTCTCACATTCAAAAGTTTTAAAAAACACCACCATTTTAGGACGTTTGGAGAGAATGTGCATGTGAAATGGGGCACAGGAATGGCACCCTATTCCCTATATAGTCCACTACTTTTGACCAAGGCCCATAGCACTATGTAGGGAACAGGGTGCCATTTCATGCACAGCCTGAGTGTGTCTTGAAAAGGAATAATGATTGGTCAGTTCTGGTACATCAGTCTGTATCAGATGGCAGGATATCTTATCAGACAGGTCAGAAATGGATTGTGTACATTGTCCATCCAGGTGCCCAAGAGGAGAAAGCTGATGTTTTCTGATACCGGAGCAGACAACTCTCAGCCATCACCGGTCATACCTGGAGGAAGCACAGATCGCTGCGCCAGATGAAACCTTTCCCAGGGTGAAAGGACCAGATGAGTCACAGTGGGTTAAAGAGGGGTACATTTACTGTAAACAACAGTTGAATTCACATTTAGAAATACCCCAACACTGAACAGTTGCTATAGGGGGTAGAGGCTAAGTGTCGAAGGCAGTGGTATTCAAAGGCGAGGATCGCGACCCCCCCCCCCCCCCCACTAAACAAAAAGTACGAGTACAGATTATTGTATGAGACAATATACAAACGTATTTGAAAAATAAAATTGAGTACATTTATTTTGGTTTCTTGTAAATGTAATTTAGGATTATTCGTTGATGTAAAAATCTAAAATGTACTGTTTTTTTTATTATTTTGGGGTTGGGTTCATGAGAAATTGCACACAACAAAATAGGGTCCCTGCTAAGAAGTTTGAATAGCAGGGGTTGATTTGGGACAGGACAACTCCAGCAGACAAGACTGTTACCCTGCTTGTCCCTTTGTGTTGACTGACAGGGCTGCTGTCCAATCACCAGCCTCAGAACACCAGCACCTTCCAACCAGGGTGGGCTAAGGAGCAGCCAAAGAACAGGCAGTCCACCCCCTGGTCCAGCAGCCAATCAAACACCACTTCCCGGTTCCCTGAGCCAATCGTAACCCTCAGCTTGAAGTTGCCTCCGTCGCTAAGGTTGTTGTTGTTGCTAATAGGAAGTAGGTTGACCACTTCCATATCGAAGGTCACGGCAGAGCCGAGGGTGATGGAAGGCAGCTGGTTGGTCATCTCTTTACCGTTGACAAACACTGCTCCTGGAGGGGAGAAGAGGGAGAGAGAGAGAAGAGGGAGAGAGAGAGAAGAGGGAGAGAGAGAGAAGAGGGAGAGAGAGAGAAGAGAGAGGGAGGGAGGGAGAAGAGGGGGAGAGAGAGAGAAGAGGGAGGGAGAGAGAGAAGAGGGGAGAGAGAGAGAAGAGGGGAGAGAGAGAGAGGGGAGAGAGAGAGGGAGAGAGGGGAGGGAGAGAGAGAGAGAGGGGGGAGAGAGAGAGAGAGAGAGGGGGGAGAGAGAGAGAGAGAGAGGGGGGAGAGAGAGAGAGAGGGGAGAGAGAGGGAGAGAGAGGGGAGGGAGGGAGAGAGAGGGGAGGGAGAGAGAGAGAGAAGAGGGAGGGAGGGAGAGAGAGAGAGAAGAGAGGGAGAGAGAGAAGAGAGGGAAGAGGGAGGGACAGGAGGGGGAGAGAGAGAGAGAAGAGGGAGGGAGGGACAGGAGGGGGAGAGAGAGAGCGAGAAGAGGGAGGGAGGGAGAGAGAGAAGGTGAGAAAAAAATCTTGACGTTTTGCTACCTTTTAACGCTGCTGCTACTCTGCAATTGTACACTTTACCCAAATAAAAAGTGATTGTGAGCGTACCGTTGGTGGAGATGCAGACGGCCTGGTCCCTCTGCAGAGACTCCGCCTCTCCCTCACACCCCACACACACCCCAATACTGTCCCGCTTGTCCACCTGGCCCGTGGCAGAGATCCTACGCAAGCACACAGAACACACATTAATCACAGCATAACATTACGCTACAGATTGTGATGCAGAGAGAGAGAGAGGGAGTGTGTGGGTACTGACTTGAAGGTGAGCGTCTGTCCACAGAAGTAGGTCGGAGCGTTGGAGTAGAGAATCCCAGCTTTAGAAGGGGACGAGTCACTCCGCATGGCGATGTTCCTTCTACTGCTGAGGATGTAGCCCTCACTGCCTGGACACCACTCTGGAACACACACACACACGGTCAGAGAAACACACACACACACGGTCAGAGAAACACACACACACACACACACACGGTCAGAGAAACACACACACGGTCAGAGAAACACACACACGGTCAGAGAAACACACACACACGGTCAGAGAAACACACCACCCAGAAGAAGACAGGAACCATGACAACAGTACATCTTCAGTCGAGGCCGACTGCATTTCAACAGGTCTGGCTCCAGGAGACACACCTTCTCACGCCACAGACACTGAGACACAGGAGATGAGACAGGAGGTTGAGTGACGCCAGAGAGGACGGTGCTTTACTGACACCAACAGCACAGGAGGTGAAATTACAAGCTAGGTAGCTAGTGTGTACTAAGTAGCTAGTGTGTACTAAGTAGCTAGTGTGTGCTAAGTAGCTAGTGTGTGCTAAGTAGCTAGTGTGTGCTAAGTTGCTAGTGTGTGCTAAGTAGCTAGTGTGTGCTAAGTAGCTAATGTGTGCTAAGTAGCTAATGTGTGCTAAGTAGCTAGTGTGTGCTAAGTAGCTAGTGTGTGCTAAGTAGCTAGTGTGTGCTAAGTAGCTAATGTGTACTAAGTAGCTAGTGTGTACTAAGTAGCTAGTGTGTACTAAGTAGCTAGTGTATGCTAAGTAGCTAGTGTGTGCTAAGTAGCTAGTGTGTGCTAAGTAGCTAGTGTGTGCTAAGTAGCTAGTGTGTGCTAAGTAGCTAGTGTGTGCGTACTAGCTAGCTGCACAAGCAACAATGGTTAACATTACACCCTGGACCAGAGCTAGTTCCCTGACTAGTATGTGCCTAACACACTGATGCCCTGGACCAGAGCTAGAGACTCACGATACACGAGACCAACAAACGTCTACAGGTTACGCGAGCACACCCCATCAGAGACACAGAAATACCATCTGAGACACAGAAATACCATCAGAGACACAGAAATACCATTCAGAGACACAGAAATACCATCAGAGACACAGACACACCATCAGAGACACAGAAATACCATCAGAGACACAGAAATACCATCAGAGACACAGAAACACCATCAGAGACACAGAAACACCATCAGAGACACAGAAATATCATCAGAGACACAGAAATACCATCAGAGACACGGAAATACCATCAGAGACACAGAAATACCATCAGAGACACAGAAATACCATCTGAGACACAAAACACCATCAGAGACACAGAAATACCATCAGAGACACAGAAATACCATCAGAGACACAAAAATACCATCAGAGACGTACTTTGAGGTTCGTAGACCACGCTGTGTCAGCATGCAGAACCTGGAGCTGAACACATCCCCCTGTATCTGCTCCAGGTGTGTCTGTTTACCCTGAGGTGTGTGAGTTTACCCTGGGGGGTGTGAGTTTACCCTGGGGTGTGTGTGTTTACCCTGGGGGGTGTGAGTTTACCCTGGGGGGTGTGAGTTTACCCTGGGGTGTGTGAGTGAGTGTGTGTGTGTGTTTGCGAGTTTACCATGTGGTGTGTGAGTTTACCCTGGGGGGTGTGAGTTTACCCTGGGGTGTGTGAGTGAGTGTGTGTGTGTGTTTGCGAGTTTACCATGTGGTGTGTGAGTTTACCCTGTGGTGTGTGTGTGTGTGTGTGTGTGTGAGTTTACCATGTGGTGTGTGAGTTTACCCTGTGGTGTGTGTGTGAGTGTTTACCCTGTGGTGTGTGTGTGTGAGTGTTTACCCTGTGGTGTGTGTGAGTGTTTACCCTGTGGTGTGTGTGAGTGTTTACCCTGGGGTGTGTGTGTCTCTGTTTACCCTGTGGTGTGTGTGTGTCTCTGTTTACCCTGTGGTGTGTGTGTGTTTACCCTGTGGTGTGTGTGTTTACCATGTGGTGTGTTTTACCATGGGGTGTGTGTGTCTCTGTTTACCCTATAGTGTGTGAGTGTTTACCCTGTGGTGTGTGTGTGTTTACCCTGTAGTGTGTGAGTGTTTACCCTGTGGTGTGTGTGTGTGTGTTTACCATCTGGTGTGTGTGTGTGTTTACCCTATAGTGTGTGAGTGTTTACCCTGTGGTGTGTGTTTACCCTATAGTGTGTGAGTGTTTACCCTGTGGTGTGTGAGTGTTTACCATGGGGTGCCAGCGTGGTGTATCCTGTCTGTGGGACGCTCCAGGGGCTCCACTCGGTACGTCCCTCCCCCCGGGCACACACCCTGAACAGATGATCAGTGTGGGGGTCCAGGTGTAGGACCAGGAACTCCTGCTCCGGCCCGATGTAGGTGTCCTCGTACTGACCTGAAGGGGAAGATACCAAGGTTAGGACCATCAACTACCATTAACAAAGCACTATTCTAGTAGAACGTACTAGTCATATGATAAAGTACTAGTCATATTATAAAGTACTAGTCACATTATAAAGTACTATTCATATTATAAAGTACTATTCACATTATAAAGTACTATTCATATTATAAAGTACTATTCATATTATAAAGTACTATTCATACTGTAAAGTACTATTCATACTGTAAAGTACTATTCATACTGTAAAGTACTATTCATATTGTAAAGTACTATTCATACTGTAAAGTACTATTCATATTGTAAAGTACTATTCATACTGTAAAGTACTATTCATATTGTAAAGTACTATTCATACTGTAAAGTACTATTCATATTGTAAAGTACTATTCATACTGTAAAGTACTATTCATACTGTAAAGTACTATTCATATTGTAAAGTACTATTCATACTGTAAAGTACTATTCATATTGTAAAGTACTATTCATACTGTAAAGTACTATTCATACTGTAAAGTACTATTCATATTGTAAAGTACTATTCATACTGTAAAGTACTATTCATATTGTAAAGTAACATTAATACTATACCTATTATAAAGTACCATTCAATTAGAACATACTATTCATATGATAAAGTACTATTCATATGATAAAGTACTAGTCACATGATAAAGTACTATTCATATAAAGTACTATTCACATGATAAAGTACTAGTCATATTATAAAGTACTAGTCATATTATAAAGTACTATTCACATGATAAAGTACTATTCATATAAAGTACTATTCAATTAAAACGTATTATTCATATTATAATGTACCATTCATACAATTACATTTTATAATATATTTCACGTTATAATATGATATAGTCTTAATATTATTAAGCTATATCAATAAAGTACTAATATGTAATTCTGTGGTTAGGACAACATATCCACAGGCGCAAACAGATTCATGGGATCAGGACTGGTCCCTTTGTTGCACTGAGAGACAGTCGCTGGTCCCTTTGTTGCACTGAGAGACAGTCGCTGGTCCCTTTGTTGCCATAAGAGACAGTCACCGGTCCCTTTGTTGCACTAAGAGACAGTCGCTGGTCCCTTTGTTGCCATAAGAGACCGTCGCTGGTCCCTTTGTTGCACTAAGAGACCGTCGCTGGTCCCTTTGTTGCACTAAGAGACAGTCACCGGTCCCTTTGTTGCACTAAGAGACAGTCACCGGTCCCTTTGTTGCACTAAGAGACAGTCGCTGGTCCCTTTGTTGCCATAAGAGACAGTCACCGGCCCCTTTGTTGCACTAAGAGATATTTACCGGTCCCTTTGTTGCACTAAGAGACAGTCACCGGTCCCTTTGTTGCACTGAGAGACAGTCACCGGTCCCTTTGTTGCACTGAGAGACAGTCACCGGCCCCTTTGTTGCACTAAGAGATATTTACCGGTCCCTTTGTTGCACTAAGAGACAGTCACCGGTCCCTTTGTTGCACTGAGAGACAGTCACCGGTCCCTTTGTTGCACTGAGAGACAGTCACCGGTCCCTTTGTTGCACTGAGAGACAGTCACCGGTCCCTTTGTTGCACTGAGAGACAGTCACCGGTCCCTTTGTTGCACTGAGAGACAGTCGCCGGTCCCTTTGTTGCACTAAGACAGTCGCCGGTCCCTTTGTTGCACTAAGACAGTCACCGGTCCCTTTGTTGCACTGAGAGACAGTCGCCGGTCCCTTTGTTGCACTGAGAGACAGTCGCTGGTCCCTTTGTTGCAATGAGAGACAGTCGCAGGTCCCTTTGTTGCACTAAGAGACAGTCGCCGGTCCCTTTGTTGCACTAAGAGACAGTCGCCGGTCCCTTTGTTGCACTAAGAGACAGTCGCCGGTCCCTTTGTTGCACTGAGAGACAGTCGCCGGTCCCTTTGTTGCACTGAGAGACAGTCGCCGGTCCCTTTGTTGCACTGAGAGACAGTCGCCGGTCCCTTTGTTGCACTAAGATACAGTCACCGGTCCCTTTGTTGCACTGAGAGACAGTCGCCGGTCCCTTTGTTGCAATGAGAGACAGTCGCCGGTCCCTTTGTTGCACTGAGAGACAGTCGCCGGTCCCTTTGTTGCACTGAGAGACAGTCGCCGGTCCCTTTGTTGCACTAAGAGACAGTCGCTGGTCCCTTTGTTGCACTGAGAGACAGTCGCAGGTCCCTTTGTTGCCATAAGAAACAGTCGCCGGTCCCTTTGTTGCACTGAGAGAACAGTCGCCGGTCCCTTTGTTGCACTGAGAGACAGTCGCCGGTCCCTTTGTTGCACTGAGAGACAGTCGCCGGTCCTTTGTTGCACTAAGAGACAGTCGCCGGTCCCTTTGTTGCCATAAGAGACAGTCGCCGGTCCCTTTGTTGCACTAAGATACAGTCACCGTCCCTTTGTTGCCATAAGAGACAGTCGCCGGTCCCTTTGTTGCAATGAGAGACAGTCGCCGGTCCCTTTGTTGCACTGAGAGACAGTCGCCGGTCCCTTTGTTGCACTGAGAGACAGTCGCCGGTCCCTTTGTTGCACTGAGAGACAGTCGCCGGTCCCTTTGTTGCCATAAGAGACAGTCGCCGGTCCCTTTGTTGCACTAAGATACAGTCACCGGTCCCTTTGTTGCCATGAGAGACAGTCGCCGGTCCCTTTGTTGCAATGAGAGACAGTCGCCGGTCCCTTTGTTGCACTGAGAGACAGTCCGCCGGTCCTTTGTTGCACTGAGAGACAGTCGCCGGTCCCTTTGTTGCACTGAGAGACAGTCGCCGGTCCCTTTGTTGCACTGAGAGACAGTCGCCGGTCCCTTTGTTGCACTGAGAGACAGTCGCCGGTCCCTTTGTTGCACTGAGAGACAGTCGCCGGTCCCTTTGTTGCACTGAGAGACATTCGCCGGTCCCTTTGTTGCACTGAGAGACAGTCGCCGGTCCCTTTGTTGCACTGAGAGACAGTCCGCCGGTCCCTTTGGTTGCACTGAGAGACAGTCGCCGGTCCCTTTGTTGCACTGAGAGACAGTCGCCGGTCCCTTTGTTGCACTGAGAGACAGTCCCGTCCTTTGTTGCACTGAGAGACAGTCGCCGGTCCCTTTGTTGCACTGAGAGCAGTCGCCGGTCCCTTTGTTGGCACTGAGAGACAGTCCGCCGGTCCCTTTGTTGCACTGAGAGACAGTCGCCGGTCCCTTTGTTGCACTGAGAGACAGTCGCCCGGTCCCTTTTGTTGCACTGAGAGACAGTCGCCGGTCCCTTTGTTGCACTGAGAGACAGTCGCCGGTCCCTTTGTTGCACTGAGAGACAGTCGCCGGTCCCTTTGTTGCACTGAGATACAGTCGCCGGTCCCTTTGTTGCCACTAAGAGAACAGTCGCCGGTCCCTTGTTGCAATGAGAGACAGTCGCCGTCCCTTTGTTGCACTGAGAGACAGTCGCCGGTCCCTTTGTTGCACTGAGAGACAGTCGCCCGGTCCCTTTGTTGCACCTGAGAGACAGTCGCCGGTCCCTTTGTTGCACTTGAGAGACCAGTCGCCGGTCCCTTTGTTGCCATAAGAAACAGTCGCCGGTCCCTTTGTTGCACTGAGAGACAGTCGGCCGGTCCCTTTGTTGCACTGAGAGACAGTCGCGGTCCCTTTGTTGCACTGAGAGACAGTCGACGGTCCCTTTGTTGCACTGAGAGACAGTCGCCGGTCCCTTTGTTGCCATAAGAGACAGTCGCCGGTCCCTTTGTTGCACTAAGATACAGGCCACCGGTCCCTTTGTTGCCATAAGAGACAGTCGGCCGGTCCCTTTGTTTGCCACTGAGAGACAGTCGCCGGTCCCTTTGTTGCACTAGAGAGACAGTCGCCGGTCCCTTTGTTGCACTGAGAGACAGTCGCCGGTCCCTTTGTTGCACTGAGAGACAGTCGCGCCGGTCCTTTGTTGCACTGAGAGACAGTCGCCGGTCCCTTTGTTGCACTGAGAGACAGTCCGCCGGTCCCTTGTTGCACTGAGAGACAGTCGCCGGTCCCTTTGTTGCACTGAGAGACAGTCGCCGGTCCCTTTGTTGCACTGAGAGACAGTCGCCGGTCCCTTGTTGCACTGAGAGACAGTCGCCGGTCCCTTTGTTGCACTGAGAGACAGTCGCCGGTCCCTTTGTTGCACTGAGAGACAGTCGCCGGTCCCTTTGTTGCACTGAGAGACAGTCGCCGGTCCCTTTGTTGCACTGAGAGACAGTCGCCGGTCCCTTTGTTGCACTGAGAGACAGTCGCCGGTCCCCTTTGTTGCACTGAGAGACAGTCGCCGGTCCCTTTGTTGCACTGAGAGACAGTCGCCGTCCCTTGTTGCACTGAGAGACAGTCGCCGGTCCCTTTGTTGCACTGAGAGACAGTCGCCGGTCCCTTTGTTGCACTGAGAGACAGTCGCCGGTCCCTTTGTTGCACTGAGAGACAGTCGCCGGTCCCTTTGTTGCACTGAGAGACAGTCGCCGGTCCCTTTGTTGCACTGAGAGACAGTCGCCGGTCCCTTTGTTGCACTGAGAGACAGTCGCCGGTCCCTTTGTTGCACTGAGAGACAGTCGCCGGTCCCTTTGTTGCACTGAGAGACAGTCGCCGGTCCCTTTGTTGCACTGAGAGACAGTCGCCGGTCCCTTTTGTTGCACTGAGAGACAGTCGCCGTCCTTTGTTGCACTGAGAGACAGTCGCCCGGTCCCTTTGTTGCACTGAGAGACAGTCGCCGGTCCCTTTGTTGCACTGAGAGACAGTCGCCGGTCCCTTTGTTGCACTGAGAGACAGTCGCCGGTCCCTTTGTTGCACTGAGAGACAGTCGCCGGTCCCTTTGTTGCACTGAGAGACAGTCGCCGGTCCCTTTGTTGCACTGAGAGACAGTCGCCGGTCCCTTTGTTGCACTGAGAGACAGTCGCCGGTCCTTTGGTTGCACTGAGAGACAGTCGCCGGTTCCCTTTGTTGCACTGAGAGACAGTCGCCGGTCCCTTTGTTGCACTGAGAGACAGTCGCCGGTCCCTTTGTTGCACTGAGAGACAGTCGCCGGTCCTTTGTTGCACTGAGAGACAGTCGCCGGTCCCTTTGTTTGCACTGAGAGACAGTCGCCGGTCCCTTTGTTGGCACTGAGAGACAGTCGCCGGTCCCTTTGTTGCACTGAGAGACAGTCGCCCGGTCCCCTTTGTTGCACTGAGAGACAGTCGCCGGTCCCTTTGTTGCACTGAGAGACAGTCGCCGGTCCCTTTGTTGCACTGAGAGACAGTCGCCGTCCTTTGTTGCACTGAGAGACAGTCGCCGGTCCCTTTGTTGCACTGAGAGACAGTCGCCCGGTCCCTTTGTTGCACTGAGAGACAGTCGCCGGTCCCTCTTGGTTGCACTGAGAGACAGTCGCCGGTCCCTTTGTTGCACTGAGAGACAGTCGCCGGTCCCCTTTGTTGCACTGAGAGACAGTCGCCGGTCCCTTTGTTGCACTGGAGAGACAGTCGCCGGTCCCTTGGTTGCACTGAGAGACAGTCGCCGGTCCTTTGTTGCACTGAGAGACAGTCGCCGGTCCCTTTGTTGCACTGAGAGACAGTCGCCGGTCCCTTTGTTGCACTGAGAGACAGTCGCCGGTCCCTTTGTTTGCACTGAGAGACAGTCGCCGGTCCCTTTGTTGCACTGAGAGACAGTCGCCGGTCCGTTTGTTGCACTGAGAGACAGTCGCCGGTCCCTTTGTTGCACTGAGAGACAGTCGCCGGTCCCTTTGTTGCACTGAGAGACAGTCGCCGGTACCTTTGTTGCACTGAGAGACAGTCGCCGGTCCCTTTGTTGCACTGAGAGACAGTCGCCGGTCCCTTTGTTGCACTGAGAGACAGTCGCCGGTCCCTTTGTTGCACTGAGGAGACAGTCGCCGGTCCCTTTGTTGCACTGAGAGACAGTCGCCGGTCCCTTTGTTGCACTGAGAGACAGTCGCCGGTCCCTTTGTTGCACTGAGAGACGTCGCCGGTCCCTTGTTGCATGCGGACAGTCGCCGGTCCCTTTGTGCACTGAGAGACAGTCGCCGGTCCCTTTGTTGCACTGAGAGACAGTCGCGCGGTCCCTTTGTTGCACTGAGAGACAGTCGCCGGTCCCTTTGTTGCACCTGAGAGACAGTCGCCGGTCCCTTTGTTGCACTGAGAAGACAGTCGCCGGTCCCTTTGTTGCACTGAGAGACAGTCGCCGGTCCCTTTGTTGCACTGAGAGACAGTCGCCGGTCCCTTTGTTGCACTGAGAGACAGTCGCCGGTCCCTTTGTTGCACTGAGAGACAGTCGCCGGTCCCTTTGTTGCACTGAGAGACAGTCGCCGGTCCCTTTGTTGCACTGAGAGACAGTCGCCGGTCCCTTTGTTGCACTGAGAGACAGTCGCCGGTCCCTTTGTTGCACTGAGAGACAGTCGCCGGTCCCTTTGTTGCACTGAGAGACAGTCGCCGGTCCCTTTGTTGCACTGAGAGACAGTCGCCGGTCCCTTTGTTGCACTGAGAGACAGTCGCCGGTCCCTTTGTTGCACTGAGAGACAGTCGCCGGTCCCTTTGTTGCACTGAGAGACAGTCGCCGGTCCCTTTGTTGCACTGAGAGACAGTCGCCGGTCCCTTTGTTGCACTGAGAGACAGTCGCCGGTCCCTTTGTTGCACTGAGAGACAGTCGCCGGTCCCTTTGTTGCACTGAGAGACAGTCGCCGGTCCCTTTGTTGCACTGAGAGACAGTCGCCGGTCCCTTTGTTGCACTGAGAGACAGTCGCCGGTCCCTTTGTTGCACTGAGAGACAGTCGCCGGTCCCTTTGTTGCACTGAGAGACAGTCGCCGGTCCCTTTGTTGCACTGAGAGACAGTCGCCGGTCCCTTTGTTGCACTGAGAGACAGTCGCCGGTCCCTTTGTTGCACTGAGAGACAGTCGCCGGTCCCTTTGTTGCACTGAGAGACAGTCGCCGGTCCCTTTGTTGCACTGAGAGACAGTCGCCGGTCCCTTTGTTGCACTGAGAGACAGTCGCCGGTCCCTTTGTTGCACTGAGAGACAGTCGCCGGTCCCTTTGTTGCCATAAGAGACAGTCGCTGGTCCCTTTGTTGCACTGAGAGACAGTCGCCGGTCCCTTTTGTTCAGAAACAGTATTTATTCCGTTATTAAAAGTTATGTTTTATTAAAACATTCCCGACTTAGATTTTATAATATTTTCAATAATACGATTGATATACCATCACAAAGAAATGAAGAGGTTCTGGGATATTAAATCATTTTTGACCTGGGTACTGACCAGACACTGAGCGACGATACTGCAGACGGTAGTCCTGCACCGCAAACTCATCATCCACCTAGAGAGACACAGAGAGAGACACAGAGAGAGACACAGAGAGAGACACAGAGAGAGAGACAGAGAGAGAGACAGAGATAGAGACACAGAGAGAGAAACACAGAGAGAGACACAGAAACAGAGAGAGACAGAGAGAGAGACAAAGAAACAGAGAGACACAGAGAGAGACAGAGAGAGATACAGAGAGACACAGAAACAGAGAGACACAGACACAGAGAGAGACACAGAGACAGAGAGAGACAGAGAAACAGAGAGACACAGAAACAGAGAGACACAGACACAGAGAGAGAGACAGAGAAACAGAGAGAGACAGAGAAACACAGAGAGACACAGACACAGAGAGACAGAGAAACACAGAAAGAGACACACAGAAAGACACAGACAGAGATGTTATGAAACACACACCCCCACAGTACAGTGTAGTAGTTAGTTAATATCAGTGTCAAAACACCTGTAGAGTGTGTGTGTCCTCACCTTACACCAGCGTACTAACACACTGCCAGGTCTCTCCTGGAGCTCCTCTATCTGGACCGGAGGGTGTGAAGAGACTGATCCGTGTCGTGACACTCTGTCTCTCACCGCGTACAGCAGAGAGTCATCCAGCTGGGCAGACACACACGGCACGTCTACTAACACTGGTACCTCCGGGAGGCTGAGACACACACACCACACACACACACACCACACACCCCACACACACACGGTTAAAATAAACACACACACACACACACACCACACCACACCACACACCACACACACACACCACACACGGTTAAAATAAGCACACACGCCGAGTTAACCTTTACATTGTCGTCTTAAAGTTATGACATAGTGAAAGAGAGTACGACAACTCCCTCTCTCTCCTTCACCTGTCCAGATGGATCTGAAGGGCCTTCTTGGTGAAACACCCCAGCAGGTCCTCCTTCTCCCCGAGACCACAACGGATAGCTACCTCACCTGGAGACAGGGGGAGGGATTAAAACCTTTAATCAGTGTTTAATTACAGCATGAGTCATTAAATAGGACATCACTGAGGAGGAAGAGGACAGGAGAAACATGATTCTGATGGTACTGAGGAGGAAGAGGAGGACAGGAGAAACATGATTCTGATGGTACTGAGGAGGAGGAAGAGGACAGGAGAAACATGATTCTGATGGTACTGAGGAGGAGGAAGAGGACAGGAGAAACATGATTCTGATGGTACTGAGGAGGAGGAAGAGGACAGGAGAAACATGATTCTGATGGTACTGAGGAGGAAGAGGAGGCCAGGAGAAACATGATTCTGATGGTACTGAGGAGGAAGAGGAGGACAGGAGAAACATGATGCTGATGGTGTGTAAGAGTCATAATAATTTGTGAGGTGATTATATTATTATATGATATTATTATAATATTATATTATATTAGTCCTGTTACACACAGTGTGTAAGGGACATGTGTATTTTGCATATCCCTACTCCCCCTGAGACAGTCTCAGGGAGTGGGGTCACGGCCAGGGTCACCTTGTTAAGTGCCTAGCTCAAGGGCCCCAGGATTTGAACCATGCGTCCCTCCGTCTATCTATACCTCACCCTCTCGGAGCAGCTCGTCTGCAGTGTTGACTCCGTGTTCTATGAGTTTCTGGCAGTCGTCCAGCGGTCGAACGCTGTCCTGCTCGATGACATCCACCTCGCTAAGGAGCACGCTCAGACGCTCCGTAAGGAGGCGGGTCACAGCCGTCTGGAGCTCTGAGAAATGACGCTTCAACCCCTCTCTGGCCTGAGACGAGCTGCCTCGTACCTGGAGGAGCGAGAGGAGAGGAAGAGAGAGGAGGGGGAGAGAGAGGAGGGAGAGAGAGGAGAGGAGGGGAGAGAGAGGGGGAGAGAGAGGAGAGGAGGAGAGAGGAGGAGAGAGAGAGAGAGGAGGGGAAGAGAGAGAGGAGGAGAGAGAGAGAGAGAGGGG